>NC_035446.2:49151507-49241296 GCF_002127325.2 Helianthus annuus | reverse complement strand
CTCCAATCTCAGAATATTGTTTTTCTGTTGATAATCATGAACTGATCCTTGCAATGCAGAACTTAGGTGAAAAAGCTAGGTGGCCCAGGAAGAATGATAAACCATCCGGGACTAAAGACAAGTCAAAATGGTGTGCATACCACGAGGATTTCGGGCATCTAACTGAAGATTGCATAGCCTTAAGAAAGAAATTGGATACCTGCTAAGCAAGGGGCACCTAAAAGAATTGATGGGGAGAAAAAAGCAAAGGACCCAGGATCCTGAAAGGATCCCCGAAAAAGCTCCAGCACCTCCGACAAATGCACAAGTGATCAAACTTTATATCCGGAGGATCAGACATCTGTGGTACATCCTTCTCGGCAGCCAAAAGACATGCAAAAGAATCAAAAATGGATAATGGAGAAAGGCCTATTAGAACATCAAGTGTCTCAGAAGGGAAGACGATAACGTTTGATGAGGATGATCGCATTAACATTCAGGATCCTCATCATGATAGTTTAGTCATTACTCTCTTTATCTCTAACCATTTTGTCCGCAGGATCCTTATCGATGGAGGAAGCTCAGTGAACATTATCCAGCTTGAATGTTCTGAAGAAAATGGGTATCCCAGAATCAGACATCACACCAAGATCCTCCGTGCTTGTAGGATTCAGTGGAGAAACGAAGAAAACTCTGGGGGACATCAAACTCCCAATCTACGTGGAAGGATTACATAATTATCAGAAATTTTGTGTTATTGACTGTTTATCTTGTTGCAACGTTATCCTTGGCAGGCCTTGGATACACGATATGAAAGCAGTCCCATCCACCTACCATCAATGTGTAAAGCTCCCTAGCCCATGGGGGATAATCAAGATCGACAGTGATCAGCAGGAGGCTAAGGATTGTTATACCTCATCTATGAAGCCAACCTCGAAGCCAAGGGAGCAATAGCAATTACAGTATCCTCCGAGGAACGTCTTGGAGGCAAGGGAACAGGATGTGGACGAAACCCTTTTGGATCCTAGTGATCCTGAGTCAAAAATCTATATCGGATCAGGGATCCTAGGCAAGATGAAAGAAGATTTACTATCCTTCCTCAAAAGACGAAAATCCACCTTTGCTTGGAAACATGAAGACATGACAGGTATATCTAAGGATATTATTACTCACAAACTTGGCATTGACAGGTCTATCAAACCAATCCATCAAAAAAGGAGGAAGTTTGCACCAGAAAGGAATGCCATTATCCAAGAAGAAGTAGAGAGACTACTTCGAGCAGGTATGATCAGAGAGGTAAAATATCCAAAATGGTTAGCCAATGTGGTTGTTGTCCAAAAGAAAAATGGAAAGTGGAGGGTATGTGTCGATTTCACTGATTTGAATAAGGCATGTCCCAAGGATCCTTTCCCATTACCCCACATTGACTCCATGGTGGATGCAACGGCGGGGCATGAACTATTGACCTTTATGGATGCATCATCTGGATTCCAACAAATTCAGATGGAACCATCTGACCAAGAGGATACAGCCATTATGACCCCAACCGGTTTATATTGTTATATTGCCATGCCTTTTGGACTAAGAAATGCAGGTGCAACATATCAAAGGCTGGTGAATATGATGTTCAAAGATCAAATTGGAAAAACTATGGAGGTGTACATAGATGATATGGTGGTCAAGTCAAAGAAAGCTGAGGATCACCTAAGGGATTTGGAAGAAGCATTCGATATCCTTGATAGTTACAACATGAAACTTAATCCTTCAAAATGCCATTTTGGTGTTAAGGCAGGAAAGTTCCTAGGATACATGGTAACTCAGAGGGGCATTGAAGCAAGCCCGGAACAAATCAAAGCATTAGTAAATATCAAATCTCCTGCCAATGCCAAGGATGTTCAAAGAATGACAGGCAGGATAGCAGCTCTGAACAGGTTCATATCGAAATCCTCAGAAAAATGCAAAGAATTTTACGATATCCTAAGGAAGAACAAGAAATTTGAATGGACTGAGAAACATGAGAATGCTTTACAAGCCCTTAAAGAATATATGTCCTCAGCACCAGCATTATCAAAGCCTGAAAAAGGAGATGTGTTATCCTTATACTTGGCGGTATCCTCAACCGCTGTAAGTGCTGTCCTTGTTAAGGATCATGAAGGTACACAATATCCTATCTACTATGTAAGTAAGAGTTTACTTGATGCCGAATCCAGGTACTCACACCTCGAAAAACTTATTCTTGCATTAATCATGGCATCAACTAAGTTAAGGCATTATTTTGAAACCCATACTATTGTTGTTAAAACTAATTTTCCAATTAAGAATGTCCTCAGGAAACCGGAGATGTCAGGGAGAATGGCTAAGTGGGCAGTGAAGCTTAGTGCCCATGATATAAGATATGAACCAAGAACAGCCATTAAATCACAAGCCTTAGCTGACTTTGTGGCTGATTTCAGTAGTGATCTACAAAAAGAAGCAGAATTGGAGGTCCAGCAGCTGGATGAAACCAAGGATCCTTGGATATTACACACTGACGGATCCTCAAATGTCAAGGGCACAGGGCTCGGGATCCTACTAAAATCGCCACAAGGGGACATAATACCCCACTCCATAGCCTGTGAATTCCAAGCAACTAACAATGAGGCTGAATATGAAGCCTTAATTGCTGGCTTGCAAATCGCTAAGGATATGGGGGTAAAATATCTCGAAGTATATGTAGACTCATTGTTGATCACTAATCACGTTAATGGATCCTATGCTGTTAAAGGTGAAAAACTAACCAAGTATTTAGAGATAGTCAAAGAATTGGCACTCTCCTTTGTTTCTTTCAGCTTGACACAGGTACCAAGGGAGGATAACACGGAAGCTGATGCATTGGCCAACTTAGGATCATCCTTAAAAATTCCAGAAGACATAAGTATCCCTATCATCCATATCCTGGCTCCTGCTATCAAAAATCAGGTGGCCATGGAAATAGAAGAGGATACTGCGATGATCCCTAGTGAAGAAGCTCAACCTTATTCAGGATCATGGATCTCACCAATCATGAGATACTTGCAACACGGGGAGATTCCGATGGAAGAAAATCCTAGAGCTTTCAGGATTAAGGTATCTCAGTTCACAATTTTGAATGATGTATTATATAAGCGATCTCTTGCAGGACCATATTTGAGATGTATTGAGGATCCTGAAATTGAAGAAGTATTGAAAGATTTCCACGAAGGAGATTGTGGAAACCACACTGGGGGCAGAGCATTGTTCTCGAGGATCCTTAGAACAGGATACTACTGGCCAACCATGAAAAGGGATGCTGTAGAGTATGCTAAGAAGTGTGATCCTTGCCAAAGACATAGCAATATCCTCCATCAGCCAGCTGAATTTTTACACCCAATACCATCCTCTTGGCCATTCATGAGATGGGGAATGGATATAGTGGGCAAGCTTCCTAAAGCACTTGGTGGAAAAGTATTTATGCTTGCCATGACTGACTATTTTTCTAAGTGGATAGAAGCTGAAGCCTTCGCCCAAGTCAGAGAAAAGGAAGTCATATCCTTCATCAAAAGAAACATTATAATTAGATTTGGCATTCCCTCTGAAATTGTATGTGATAATGGCTCCCAATTCATTGGAAGCAGAACCACTAACTTTTGTGACAGTTGGGGAATCAAGATGATAACATCAACACCAGTTCATCCACAAGCCAATGGTCAAGCAGAATCATCCAACAAGATCATCATCAACAATCTGAAGAAGAAGCTAGGATCCAAGAAGGGGAAATGGGCAGAGGAGCTACCTTATGTGCTATGGGCTGATAGGACAACTCCCAAGAATGCCACTGGTCAAACACCTTTCTCTTTAGTATTTGGGGCAGAAGCAGTGATCCCAACAGAAATGGTGATCCCAACTGCTAGAACAAGTGCTCGTGATCCTGAAGAAAATGCTACAATCCTAGCTCAGGATTTAGATACTATTGAAGAAATCAGGGACCTAGCTAGGATAAGGATGGCAAGCTACCAACAAAGAATGGCTGGTGCCTACAACAAAAATGTCAGAATAAGGAAGTTCCAAGTCGGAGATATGGTATTGAGAAAAGCATTTCAAAATACTATCAATCCTGCTGACGGGAAGTTAGCACCAAAATGGGAAGGTCCCTACTTGATTGAAGCTGAAGCAGGAAAGGGGGCATACAGGTTGCTAACCATGGAAGGAAACTTGTTGCCAAGAGCCTGGAATGCTGTTCACTTAAAGAAATATTTCATGTGAACATGATCCTTCATGCATGTGATCCTTACTCTGGTAATATGCTTATCCTAGAAACTATTGCATTTTCTTACTTTTTACCTAAGGATAAGGATCATGTATCCTTCATCCTCTACTCACGAACCATTTGAGTTATGATAGTTCAGGTATCTTCAGCATATCGTCAAAGATCTTCAAAAGCACCGCAGATCCTTGGGTCCAACCCCAGTTATCCTTGGGATTATCCCCAGTTTCCGCCAGCAGCGCACGATGATCCTGATATAGTTCACGTCTTTGGGACCAGTACCCACTTCCGGGGCTGACAACCTCATCGTACTGGCTATATTTAGGATCCTACGTATAATGGTAGACGTATCATACATCCGTTCCTAAGGTTTCTAACGTTTTCACGTTAGCTAAAGTTTTGACATTTTCATGTCACTAAGTTTGGATAGTCGCCAGTAAGGGCCATACTCCAGTTTACATACGATCCTTTGGGCTTGTCCCCAGTTATCCTTTGGGCTTGTCCCCAGTTATCCTTTGGGCTTGTCCCCAGTGATCCTCCGGGATCATTCTCAGTTGTCCTATGGGCTTGTCCCCAGTGATCCTCCGGGATCATTCTCAGTTACCCTTTGGGCGTGCCCCCAGTTACTAATTTATTTCTTACATTGGCTTAGTCCCAAGTTGTGCTTCGTTTTTCAGGATTGTCAAAGTTAGAACACATAAGGATCCTTAATCCTTATTATCCATCAAAATATTATCTACGATTCTCTCGATTGAAGGTTAGGATCCTAACTTGGATCCTCAGGTATGATCCTTGACCATTTTGATTATACTCACTATCCTAACCAACCCTTACACTTTGACAACCAAACCTATGATCCTTGAATTAAAGTACTTTGAAAATTTTCAATATTAGGATATTTGATCTGGGATCATATCCTAAATTTGGAAAACATATTTTCAACCCTTGTTACTTTAAATATACTACAAAAACAATCAAGAAACAAGAAGATAAGGATAACAACACGAGATAAGCCAGAAAAATTAAAGTTATATTATTAAACAAAAGGATCTTTAACCCTTTCAAAAAGTTGTCAAAATTGCCAACCCACATTTCTACCAGCAAAACGTGGCCCGTCCACATGGGTTGGCAAAGGGTGTCCATTGTCTATGCGGTCTTAGCATTGTGCAGGAAATTAAAAGCGGCAGGATCACAAAGGCTTCATCCCCCAAACAGAGGATCCCTCCACCTTTTGCAATCCTACCTACTGTTCAAAGGATCCAGGATCCTTAACCCTAAAAACTATTGTTCGAAGATTACAGACCATAATTGTTCACAAACCATCAACAACCACAAAAAACCATTACTAAACCTAAAAAATTGGGCTCCGGCCTAGTCAACAATATCCATCATCGCCCAATCATGCAGCCTACTCCTTCGCTGCTCCATCACCACCAGCCTCTCCACCCTGATCCTTTTCAGCATCACCGCCTTCCAGCATGGGGATATCCTCAGCCTCATCCTCGTCCTCCAGGTCTGCCAGCCTTGCCTTCCAACCTTCAACGTCCCACGAGCTTTTGTCAAAGATAGGATCCTGAGCCTCCTCAGCCATCTGAAGTTGTATCTTGTACATAGCAATTGCCGCAGAGACCTTGGCATCCTGGGTGATCTCCTGCTTCTCGCTATCCATATCAATCAACCTCTGAGCAGCCTCATCCTTCGTGGCCTGGAGTTCCTTCTCAAGATCTGCTATCTTGAGATCCTTAAGCACGCCCATTTGTTGAAGGTCGGCAATCTGGCTCTCTTGATCCTCAACATGGCCAAGATAGGTCTCGATCTCGGCAAGTTTCTGCAAAAAGGGAAATAAGGTAAGTTCAGAACCGGATGATCCTCAAAGAAACAGGATACACAAACAGGATATTCGAAACGGATAACCAACAGGGGCAGTGATCCTTACCTCATTCACGTAGTCAAGGAATTGCTGACGGAGGAGGGGAAATCCTTGGAGATCTTCAGAGGTTTTCCTCTTTTTTCCCTTGCCCCGGATAGGTGCCTTGGGGGCTGAAACTGAAGGACTGGCAGCAGGAGCCTTCTTCCTCGAAGACTTGACGTTGGTGAGATCATCTATCCCAAATTTAGAAGCAGATTTGACAGACCTGGCAGACTTCCCAGCGCCTACACAATCAAAAAACAAGATAAGTTGCCTTATTAATCAAACAATCTTACATATAATTTATTTTCTATAAGGATACTTACTTGACATAGTGGCAGATGCAGAGGATACTTCTTGTGAATCTTGGACGGTGACTTGGAAACTTCTGACCTCAGGATCAAGCTTTTTAAAAGCCAAGACTCTCTCTCTTGCAGCAGGGGTTAATTTCAGATGAGCGATGGATATAGCTGCACAAGAGATAAAAAAGACATTAGTGATCCTCATCATATGAGACAGGACTGATAGTGATCCTTCGAGGATCCTCTATCCTACCATGAGTGGCCCATTCCTTGGGCAGATCCTTCCCATCTGGGATGGAATCCCTCCTAACAAAGAAAAAGCGACGCTTCCAGTTTGTATCGTTCTTAGTGACCTTGAAGACAGGGTGATCCTCCCCGGCTTTCCGTTTCAGCAAGTACCGATGAGAACCAAATGTGGTAAGATCATAAAGCTCGGCCAACTCCGCCATCCCAAGATCAATCCCTTTCTGCTCAATGATCCTCTCGAAGGTATACAGAACCCTCCAGATCATCGGCATAGCTTGGATATAAGAGATGCCGGTTAAGGAAAAGAAAGATTGGGTGAAGGTTGGAAAAGGATACGAATACCCTATAGTGAACGGAGTAGCAGGAAAAGCCACCCAGACGTCTGAAACAAAGTCGCTCAAAGCTGTAGGAACAAAGGATTTGAAAACAGCATTCGCCGGAAAGCGATGACGAATTCTGTCTACGTGAGCGTCAGTAAAACAACACCTCTCCGTAGGAGAATCCTTGATGATCCCCTGGCTTTTTAGGGGACTACTCTTCTTGGAATCCTTGTGAGGAGAATTCCGAGCAACATGCTTGTGACGGAATGGAAACAGAGTAAAAACAGAAAACAGAGCAAAGAGAATAGAGAAAGGAAAGAGAGAAGAGGAGAATACCTGATCAATCTTCGGCGGAGATTATAAAGGGAGTATATCCCGAATTTAAATACAAACTGATCCTCACCCTATCTCCTATTTATAATCATGATCTGCAGGGATTGTCACATCTATGACGTAATGATCACAACGGCTAGTCCATGTGTAACGGCTAGTTATTCGGAGTCGCCCGTTGGAGATAAGATCGAAACAAAATACAACTCATTAATTTACAATAAACTCCTTATATTTTGGGGGCAATTGTTAGGGCTGGATTTTCATCATACGTGATCCTTATACGTGATCCTAACCAGTGATCCTTGTTTTTTTGGCAGACAGTGATCCTCAGCAGGACTTCAGGATCAGGATCATGGACCATTATAGGATCCTCATACTAACGGTCACCTTTGCTTAATGCAATGTTATTTTGCAGGAACATCTAGCAGGATACGCTCTTAGCATCATGATCAAGGGACGCGTCTTCACAATTATGGCAAGAGCTTAATCGGAGATAGACGTTGCACAGGATATGGAAACTTGGCTTGATTTATGGGCGGCAATTTAGGCTAGATTGTCTTTTATTTCTAAAGGGGTAATGAGCTGATAATTAGTCCTTTTACCTAAAATAGGTCACCTACACTTGTATAAATACCACTCTTCCTCATTTGGAAGAGGACACACGACATACAACACAATTCTCACACACTTAGACACTCAAAACTATAGTGATCCTTGTACTCAGCTCATTATCATCCGAAGTTGTAACTATATTTTTCTTATATTGAAGTTGGTGATCGGTAGTTGCCATCACCCGAGGTTTTTTATGCCGGAGATCATACATTGATCAAGGGCTTTTTCCTCGTATAAATCATCGTGTCTTTGCATCTTTATCACAGAAGTGATCCTTTACTTTCATAATTAACCAAGCATCATACCCCGTTTACATAAAGTTTGGTTACATTATCCTTGTGTGATTTTTGACCAAAACAGTCACATCTATGACGTAAGGGTTGCAACGGCTAGTTCGATATTAACGGCTAGTTATCCGAGTCATTCGTTGCAGATAAGATCAAAGCAAAATATAACTCATTTATTTACAATAAACTCCTTATATTTTGGGGGCAATTGTTAGGGCTGGATTTTTATCATACGTGATCCTTATACGTGATCCTAACCAGTGATCCTTGTTTCTTTGGCAGACAGTGATCCTCAGCAGGACTTCAGGATCAAGATCATGGACCATTGAAAGGATCCTCATGCTAATAGTTACCTTCGTGTAATACAACATTATTTTGCAGGAACATCTGGCAGGATACGCTCTTAGCATCATAATCAAGGGACGCGTCTTCACAATTATAGCACGAGCCTAATCAAAGATAGACGTTGCAAAGGATATGGAAACTTGGCTTGATTTAAGGGCGGCAATTTAGGCTAGATTGTCTTTATTTCTAAAGGGGTAATGAGCTGATTATTAGTCTTTTTACCTAAAATAGGTCACCTACACTTGTATATATAACACTCTTCCTCATTCGGAAGAACACACAACACAATTCCCACACGCTTAGACACTCGAAACTATAGTGATCCTTGTACTCAGCTCATTATCATCCGAAGTTGTAACTGTATTTTTCTTATATTGAAGTTGGTGATCGGTAGTTGCCATCACCCGAGGTTTTTTATGCCGGAGATCATACATTGATCAAGGGCTTTTTCCTCGTATAAATCATTGTGTCTTTGCATATTTCTCACAAAAGTGATCCTTTACTTTTATAATTAACCAAGCATCATACCCCGTTTACATAAAGTTTGGTTACATTATCCTTGTGTGATTTTTGACCAAAACAGAACCAAACGTGGTAAGATCATAAAGATCAGCCAGCTCTGCCATCCCTAAGTCAATCCCCTCCTGCTCGATGATCCTCTCGAAGGTATACAAAACCCTCCATATACCGGTCAAAGAAAAGAAGGATTGGGTGAAGGCTGGAAAAGGATACGAATATCCTATGGTAAACGGAGTTGCAGGAAAGGCCACCCAGGTGTCGGAAACAAAATCGCTTAAAGCGGTGGAAGTGAATGACTTGAAGATAGCATCCACCGGAAAACAGTGACGGATCCTATCAACATGAGCATCGGTGAAGCAGCATCTCTCGGTAGGAGAGTCTTTAATAATCCCTTGACCTTTCAAGGGGCTGTTCTTCTGGTGATCCTTGTGAGGAGAGTTCCGGAGCAACATATTCGCGGAAGAATAGAAAGAGAAAGGAAAACAGAGTAAGAGAAGGAAAGAAAAGAAGAAGAATACCTGATCGATCTTTCGGATGAGATTATAAAGGGAGTAGCTCTTAAATTTAAATGCAAATTGATCCTAACTATATCTCCTATTTATAATGATGATCTGCAGGATTGTCACATCTATGACGTAAGGGTTGCAACGGCTAGTTCGAGATTAACGGCTAGTTATCCGAGTCGTTCGTTGCAGATAAGATCAAAGCAAAATATAACTCATTTATTTACAAAATCACTCCTTATATTTTGGGGGCAATTGTTAGGGCTGGATTTTTACAATACATGATCCTTACATGTGATCCTAACCAGTGATCCTTGTTTCTTTGGCAGATAGTGATCCTCAGCAGAGTTCCAGGATCAGGATCACGGACCATCATAGGATCCTCATGCTAACAGTTGCTTTCGTTGAAATTAATGTCATTTTGCAAGAATGTCTAGCAGGATTCGCTCTTTGCATCACAATCAAAGGACGCGTCTTTACAATTATAGCACGTGCTTAATCGGAGATGAACGTTGCAAAGGATATGGAAACTTGGCATGATTTAAGGGCGACAATTTAGGCTAGATTTGCTTTTATTTCTAAAGGGGTAATGAGCTGATTATTAGTCTTTTTACCTAAAATAGGTCACCTACACTTGTATATATATAACACTCTTCCCCATTTGGAAGGACACACAACACAATTCTCACACGCTTAGACACTCGAAACTACAGTGATCCTTGTACTCAGCTCATTATCATCCAAAGTTGTAACCATTTTTCTTATATTAAAGTTTGGTGATCGGTAGTTGCCATCACCCGAGGTTTTTTATGCCGGAGATCATACATTGATCAAGGGCTTTTTCCTCGTATAAATCATTGTGTCTTTGCATATTTTACACTGAAGTGATCCTTTAGTTTTTCAATAAACCAAGCATCATACCCCGTTTACATAGAGTTTGGTTGCATTATCCTTGTGTGATTTTTGACCAAAACAGTTCTATCAGCCCACAAAACAAAGTGTAGTTCTTCTGCCCATCTTCCTTTTTTGGCTCCTAATCTCTTCTTCAAGTTGTTGACAATTATCTTATTTGAGGATTCAGCTTGTCCATTTGCTTGAGGATGTACCGGGGTAGATGTCATCATTTTGATTCCCCAACTTTTGCAAAAGTCAGTAGTCCTCTTGCTTATAAACTGGGATCCATTGTCACAAATGATTTCAGCTGGTACTCCAAACCTGGTCAGGATATTTCTCTTTATAAAGGATACTACTTCCTGGTCTTTGATTTAAACAAATGCTTCAGCTTCCACCCACTTAGAGAAATAATCAGTCATTGCCAACATAAAGACCTTTCCTCCTGGAGCTTTTGGTAATTTCCCTACTATGTCCATCCCCCATTTCATGAATGGCCAAGGGGAAACTATAGGATACAATGGTTCAGCTGGTTGGTGCAGAATGTTGTTATGCCTCTGACATGCGTCACATCTTCGAACATATTCCGCAGCATCTTTCTTCATTGTCGGCCAATAGTATCCTGTCCTCAATACTTTCAAAAATAATGACCTGCCCCCAGTATGGTTACCACAATCCCCTTCATGTATATCCTGGAGTACCTCTTTGGTCTCGGGATCCTCCAGGCACCTCAGATACGGACCTGCAAGAGATTTCTTGTACAAAACGTTATTTATAATAGTAAATCGTGAAACCTTCATCCTAAAGGCCATAGGATTCTCATCTCTGGGGATATGTCCATCCTTGAGAGATCTTGTGATTGGGGCCGTCCAGGACTTAGGATCCTCGTCGGGATACTTGTCATCAGGATTCGTGGGGATTCGTCGCAGGATACAGGATATGTAATATAGGTATTCGGGTTCCTTCCGGTATCCTGACCGATGATCCCAGATTTGCCAAGGCATCAGCTTCAGCATTATCCTCTCTTGGTACCTGTTCAAGTGTAAAAATATCAAAATATCCTGCTAATTTTTTGAGAATCTCGAGATACTCGATTAACTTCTCTCCTTTAACTGCATAGGTTCCATTAAAATGATTAGTGATTAACAAAGAGTCAACATATACTTGCAAATTCTTGATACTCATACTTTTAGCCAATTCTAATCCTGCAATCAAAGCTTCATATTGTGCCTCATTATTAGTAGCAGGAAATTCACACCTAATAGCTTGGGGTAATATGTCCCCTGTGGCGATTTTAGTAGTATACCTAGACCGACACCTCTTACATTAGATGCACCATCAGTATACAATGTCCAGCATTCTAAGGATTCTCCTAATTGTTGAACTTCTAGGTCTACTTCATCCTGAATATCACTACTGAAATCAACCACAAAGTCAGCTAAAGCCTGAGATTTTATGGCATTTCTAGGTTCATACACTAGATCATAGGCACTTAACTTCACTGACCATTTAGCCATTCTTCCTGACATCTCAGGTTTCCTAAGCACATTTTTAACACGATAATTAGTTTTAACATGAATCCTTTGTGTCTCAAAGTAATGTCTAAGCTTTCTTGATGCTTTAACTAAGGCCAATATCAATTTTTCTAAATGAGAATATCTAGTTTCAGCATCTAACAAACTTTTACTAACATAATAAACAGCATACTGCTGACCTTCATGATCCTTTACAAGGACAGCACTTACTGCATTCCCTGATACTGCAAGATACAGGGATAATGGTTCACCATCCACAAGCTTCATTAGTAGAGGTACAGTTGAGAGGTATTGCTTCAAATCCTGCAAGGCTGCTTCATGCTTCTCCCCCCATTCAAACTTCTTATTTTTCTTCAGGATATCATAAAACTTCTTGCATTTTTCTGAGGATCTTGAGATAAATCTATTTAACACTGCTACTCGTCCTGTCAGTCTTTGAACATCCTTCATGTTAGAAGGTGATTTGATATCTAGGATGGCTTTGATCTGTTCTGGGCTCGCTTCTATCCCTCTTTTAGTTACCATATATCCTAGAAACTTTCCTGCCCCCACTCTAAAATGGCACTTAGCAGGGTTCAGCTTCATGTTGTACTGATCCAGGATATCAAATGCTGCTTCAATATCCTGAAGATGATCCTCAGCCTTCTTAGACTTTACTACCATGTCATCGATGTACACCTCCATAGTGTCCCCCAGTTTGTCTTTGAACATCATGTTTACCAATCTCTGGTATGTTGCACCTGCATTTTTCAAACCGAAAGGCATAGCAGTATAACAATAAATACCTGTTGGTGTCATGAAGGCAGTATCCTCCTGGTCCGAAGGTTCCATCTGGATCTGCTGAAATCCTGAGGATGCATCCATGAAGGTTAACATTTCATGGCCGGCAGTAGCATCTACCATTGAGTCAATATGAGGAAGAGGAAACGGGTCCTTTGGATAAGCCTTGTTCAAGTCTGTATAATCCACACAAACACTCCATTTCCCGTTTTTCTTTTGTATCACTACTATATTCGCTAGCCACCTTGGAAATTTGACCTCTCTGATCATTTTCGACTTCAACAATCTGTCTACTTCTTCTTGAATAATTGCATTTCGTTCTGGAGCAAATTTCCTTCTTTTCTGCTGGACATGCTTAAATGACCTGTCAATACCAAGCTTGTGTGTTATAACATCCTTGGAAATACCTGTCAGATCCTCGTGCTTCCACGCGAATGTTGACATCCTGCATTTCAAAAAGTTAGTCAATTGATGCTCAATATCCTGAGGGATATTGGTCCCTACGAGCATCGAGATATCCGGATTATCCTGATCCAGGATAACTTTCTTTACATCCTGCTCCAAAGCCTCCGCGATATCCTGGGCCCGTATCTTTAATTGCTATGCTGCATTAGGCTTGGTAGAGGATTTCATGGAGGATGAGTAACACTCCTTTGCTTCCTGCTGGTCACTGTCTACTTTGACAACCCCCCAAGGTGTAGGGATTTTGATGCACTGATGATAAGTCGATGGCACAGCTTTCATATCATGGATCCATGGCCTGCCCAATATAATATTATAGCAGGATAGGGAGTCCATCACATAGAAGCGTTGTATTGAATTGACCCCTTCAACATATACTGGTAATTTAATCTCTCCCACGGTATTCCTAGCTTCTCCACTGAAGCCAACGAGTACAGTGGATTTTGAAGTGATATCCATTGGGGATACATTCATCCTCCTCAACGTCTCTAGTTGGACTATGTTGACGGA
Source organism: Helianthus annuus (assembly GCF_002127325.2). Taxonomy (NCBI): domain Eukaryota; kingdom Viridiplantae; phylum Streptophyta; class Magnoliopsida; order Asterales; family Asteraceae; genus Helianthus; species Helianthus annuus. The sequence continues at coordinate 49,227,502 of NC_035446.2, read as the reverse complement.
GCTTCCATTGTCCACCAATATCCTGCGTACAAAATGGTTAGCCACAAATAATGTTATTACCAGAGCATCATGGTGAGGATCCTGGAGCGTATCCCTATCATCGCTATCAAAAGTGATCACTTTATCAGCTGTGAGGGTTGTCATCCTGGTTGGTCTTTCCCCTCTTTCGGCTTTAGCCTCCTTTGCATGCCTCTTGGCCGCTGAATATGAAGTTCCACAAATGTCGGATCCTCCTGAAATAAAGTTGATTATCTTGGCATCCGTAGGAGGTGATGCTGCACGTTCAGGATCCTTCTCAGTATCCTGACCCTTGTTTTTCTTTCTTCCCAGGAGATCCTTCAGATAACCTTTGCTCAGGAGATAGCTTATTTCCTTCCTCAAAGCAATGCAATCCTCCGTAATATGTCCAAAATCTTCATGGAAGGCACACCATTTGGACTTATCCTTCCAATCAGCCTTTTGTTGATTCTTCCGAGGCCACCTGGCTTTGTCTCCTAAACCCTGCATAGCATACATTAGTTCAGGTATATTAACAGAAAGACAATATTCAGATAACTCAGGATACTCCTCAGGATCCTCGTCTTCAACAACATTCACTTTCTTGTTATCATTTCTACCATACGGCTTAGAGCGGTATGGTTTGTACGAGGATTCTGACTTCCTGTTAGTTGATTCATATGTTGAGGATGCATTCATCCTCTCTTGCATTTTCTTATCATCCTCCAGCCTGATATATTTCAATGCCCTGTTACGGGCTTCATCCAGATTCCTGCAGGGATTCATCACAAGATCCTGGTAAAATTGGGAATCTTTCTGCAATCCCATCTTAAAAGCCTGCACAGCTGTTGCGACATCAAGGTGCGGGATATCCAAGGATTCCCGGCTAAACTTATTCACATAGTCCCTCAAGGATTCCTGAGGTCCTTGAGTTATCCTGTAAAGATCACTGGTTAATTTCTCAAAACTCCGGCTGCAAGAAAATTGACTATTAAATAAGTTAACCAAATGAGTAAAAGAAGTAATTGAGTGAGGAGGAACGTTTAACAGCCATTTTAAGGCTGGTCCTATTAAGGTAGAGCCGAAACCCTTGCATAAGCATGCTTCCTTAAGTTCCGGAGGGATAGGGTTGATTTCCATGCGTTCCCTATATTGGGCAATATGCTCCTCAGGATCCGTGGTTCCATCATAAAGCTTCATGTTGGGAGTTTGGAATCTATTTGGGATTTCAGCATCACAAATAGGATGCACAAACCGGGATATCCTGTGGCTATCCTGGGATACTTCAGGGATTGGCTGAACCACCCAAGGTACACTGGATATCATATCCTCTAGCTTCTGAAGCTCCCTAGATAATGCTGATGTCACACCTGTATCCTGCAAAGATCCAACACTGTTAGTGGCAAGAGTATTATTATTATTAGACATGTTACCAATCTGAGGATTTTGGCCATATCCTGAAGCATATCCTGAGCTCCTCACAGTTGACACTCTAACCGAAGAGGGCATCTCAGGAGTAGGATTCTGGGGATGGCTAGGCACAATATTTCCCCGGTTATCCTCAGTGTAAACTACAGAACTGAAGTTCAAAGCCCTGGGCTGTAGAGGAGTGACGATATCTTCAGTGGATCTGCTCGAACCAGATTTTAAGAGTTGTATTTCCCTTAACAGCATTTGGTTTGTTTCTTGTTGCTGCCTCATTTGTTCCTACACACTTCCGAATAAGGTTCGAATTTCATCATTAGAAGCTAAAACGGGAGCAGATCCCTGAATACTCCGAGTAGGGATAATATCCTGAGGTTGTAAAGGAGCGGACATCCTTGGACGAGGTGGCGGAAGCACCGAACCAGTAGTAGCAAAAGGTGTAGCAGACACAGTGGAGGAGCTCATGCTTGATCTTGTGGCCATTGCAAATAATGTGGCAGAAAGTTTTGAAAACAGAAAACCAATTAATGATTTTCACAAAGATTTTTAGTAAAGATAGCACCACTCGCCCCATGATGGGCGCCAAATTGTTTTGGTCAAAAATTACCGAAGCAATTTAGTGATCAAATTAGTTAAGTGAGGTAGTGTGCTAGAAAAGTGTGTTGAAAATATGCTTGTTAACTTGTTTAGGAAAAACAGTTTTCAGGATACGGCTCAGGATATTGAGCTGTATCTATGATCAAACTATGAGCAAAAAGTAAAGGAAATGACACGAGGTGTACGAGGAAAGCCCTTGATCAATCTAGATCGCCGGCATAAAACCTCGGGAGCTGACAATCGCAGCTGCCTAGTTCTTCTTATTGCTTTCAACTTCAGGATACAGTGCAGGATATGATACGGATCAACTAAGTGTTACAATTAGATTTGAGTACAAGTGTTCGTGTGTAATGATTGCTAGAGACAGAAAGCAAAGTGTACGAAAGCGTGTATGTGACTTAATCTGATCCGATCAGTCTATTTATAGTAAAAAGAAAGCAACCAACTATCCTATTATTCCGGGATCCGGCGAATATTCCATATGCGAACGTTGTAATCCACATCTTCTGGCTTCAACGTCTTTCTCCCAACTGTTTTGCCCGAGTCTCAAGGAGAAGAAGTCCACTTGAACGTTGGAGACTTATACCCTTTAATCTGCACGTGGTTAAATCAGTTATTACCAGGATATCGTTTCAGGATGTTACCAATATCCTGATCCGGTATCCTGATCTCAAATAAACAATCAAAAGCAGAATATTAGACAGGATATACGTTCAGAAAATGGCCCATAACAGTAATTAAGAGATAAGACTTGATGTGATTGCTTGTAACTGCTCAGTCTACATTTACTCATTGCTCCCCTATATCTTCTCGTGCTTATCCCCATTTAACCCTTACCGAAGAGAAAAGGTAAACATTTCTCTCTCAACTCCATCTTCTTCTTTCATTCTGTTCAATATTCCGGTGACTCTATGGCGAGACAGACTAAGATCCAGCTCCGGCGATTCTGCTCCCACGTTCATCCACCAGAATATTCTCCAAGATTTGTAGAAGGAAATTTGCACCTTTGATAGTGCCCACTTGTCGGCCCTCAAAACCTCCGGCATCTTCCTGAAACGGACGGTGTTCCGGCCATTTGATCGGGAAATCCGGTCAGATATGGTTTCCGACGAGTGGTTATGTTTCAATGCTTTTCCTTTTACCCTAGGCTTGCAATTTCCTTTCTCGGACTTTATCACTGAGTTCTTCAACATTACCAAAATATGCTTTAGTCAGACAATGCCAATGCTTTGGTGAGTTTTGTCTGTTCTTGATCAAATCAAGAACAATCATATTCCTGATCTTTCCGTCCATGACCTCCCTTTAGCATACCGGCTTAGATGTCACGGCTCTAGTCGATTCTTTTTTTATTCCATTTCCAGCGACCCACTGATTCTTCGAGCCACCAGGAACGAAGAGGAATGGAAATCCAAGTTCTTATTTGTAAAAAGAGATTCAATCCCTGGTGGAGCGGATTATCTGGTGAAATGGTTGAAAAAGGGTAGGACTTAGGGTTTTAGGATGATCCTGTCTTGTATCCTGCTTCATATCTTGAACTAATCAACTTTTTTACTGTCTTGTGTATAGCTGATTTCAGGAAGCTTGCACCTCCTCTAGCAGAATCACAGAAGAGAATTGATGCCATCAGACTACTCCCAGAGGCCGAAAGAAGTTTCAATCCGTTTCCATCATCTCCAAGTCCACTTTCCAGTGCAAACATGTCTGGTAAGGATCCTGCACGATATCCTGCATACATGTTTTTGTTTGATATCTTTAGGAAAGAATTTTACTCCCTGTTACAGACTCCAGCAAATTTCCAATCCTCCTAGATCTTGAGGAGCTTGACAGCTATCCTACTCCAGTCAACGTCAAGAAAGAGGCTCCAGCTACTACTAGCTCCAAACCGCTCCTGGCCCCCAAGCCCAACCTGAGGGCTCGTACTTCCACCGCCAAGAAGAGGAAGGGTTCTGAAGTTAGCGCCCCGGGCTCTGAAGGGTTCTCGTACTTCCACCGACTCCTTGGAACCGATGACATCCTTCCTTAACAAGGTAATATCCTGGCACTATATACTGCACATATATTCTGATAGAATATCCTGACAGAATATCTTGACAGGATGTCCTGGTCAGTAAATATTGACTCATATCTGAATTTTGACTTACAGGGTCTCCAGCATCTGCTCCATCTCTATACTGAAGCTTGTGGTACAGCCGCATTCCATGAAGCTAGGATTAAACAGCTTGAAACTACCGTTGCTGACCAAGGCGTCATTGCTGAAGCGAAGACCCGGCATTACAAGGACAAGCTGAAGAAGGTCACCCAGGACGCTGAGATTAAGCTGGCTACCGTCCAAATGGAGCATGAACAGGCCATGGTCTCTTTCCGGGAAGGGATCAAAGCCTCTGCCATTATCTCTCTGCTAAAAGCTCGTATTAAGATGACTTATGAGGCCAAGGAGACAGGCCTTGAGTGCCTATCCTGGCCGGTTGAATCCTTGGTGGCAAAGCTGAAGGAGCTTGGAGGCAAGGCTGTGCCTTATCCTGCTGAGGCTGGTGAATCCTCTAAGTCAGCAGAGGTAGTGGACAAGGCTGAAGAGAAGAAGGATGCTGGGGCGGATGCTGGTGAGGATGCTGCTCAGGATGCTGAGAAGGTGGAGAAAGCTGGTGAAGATGCCGCTGTGTGAGGGCATTCAAGTGGGCGATGATGGATGTTGATGCCTAGGCCGGAGCCCACTTTTTTAAATTTGAATGTTGGTTTGTAATCCCCAAAACAATTTACTTTTAAAGGTGGAGGGATCCTGAGTTTCAGGATGAAGCCCTTGGCCATCAATGTTGGTATGCTTTACTTTTAGACAATATAACAGTTGGAGGTGGATGGGTCTCGGTTTGAGATGAAACCTTCAATTGTTAGGTAAATATGTTTAAGGACCAATTGTGCTTTTGGTGGACGGATCTTGGTTTAAGATGAAACCAAAAGCACAAACTTTTGCTATGTTAATAATATAACTTTTCTTTTGACCCTATCTTTGTTGTCATTAGGGCATAAATTTTACTTATGAAAATTGTTTTGTTTGAACACTCTTGGGAATATTTTGGGAACATATTCTGAGAATAGCCTGATGGGTATCATGAGAGTATCCTGGTCAGGATATTGTCATATAACTTAGAAAACTTAAGCCATTTGAATAAAAAAGGAGAGATCATACCAAAGACTCTTAGAGAGTTAATTCCAATCTTCCATCCTATGAATGTCCTCAGTGCATATTTAGAAACTTGCACCCATCCTTTGAATCGTATGGTGTATGTCCCCTGTGTTCAGCATATTAGGAATGCAATCATAACCCTAGTTTAGTTTTTCTGAGGATAAATCCTGAATATCCTGGGGATAATCCTTCAATATCCTGGGGATAAACCCTCAATATCCTGGGGATTAACCCTGAATATCATGCGCTATAGGCGGGAGTGTATAAACTCCAAAACTTAGAAAGGTGAAAACCTTTAAACCTTAGAGAGTATGAAAATACCCTTTCATGAGAGAGGGTGATCAATCCTCATACACCTTTAGGATCCAGGATATAGCTAACAATAACGAAATTGTTAGCCACTTTTACATGGACTGGTCCCGCTATCTTGAACTATCCCTGGATAACTTGTGCTCCAGGCGGGGTGTTTAAACCCAATTCGAGAGAAAGGTGAATACCTTTAAACATGAGAAGGGATCAGGATCCCTTAAACGTGAGAGAGGGGGGCAATCCTCTAATCTTTCGAGTTATCCTGAGTGTATATCCTGGAGCATATTCTGCAAAACAACCTTTAAACTAAGGTGGGTGTTAGTGATGCGTGTCAGTGTATATATGTTTTAGATGTATATTTTAAGCCCTTTTTACACTTTTTAGCCAAGTTTTAAATTTATAAACGCGATAATCACTAACACTAAACACACATATGGGCAAGTGCACCCATCGTGGACGTAGTATAGTGTTGGTAAGATACCGAGGTCGTCCAAGGACACAAGAGCTTTTAGTACCGGTTTTTAAACTAGAAAAATAAAACTAACTAAAATGCTGAAAATAAAATAAAAGTAAAAACAGATAGACAAGATGAATCACTTGGATCCGACTCGTGTGTAGTATAACCTTTGATTATTTTTGCACTTTTTCACTTGTTTAAGATATTATCTTAGTTATTGTAGTAGGCCCCTCTTTTGAAGGTGACGTTACCCTCAACCCAGTAGTTTGAGTCAACAAGGATACAATCCTAAAGGGTCAGATTATTGAAAGATAATTAATTAAGTTATTAATGCATAACGTGGTAGGCCCTTCTTTTGAAGGCGACGTTACCCTCGGCTAAGTAGTCTGAGTCACCATGGATACAGTCCTAAGTAGCCGGGTTAAAGTTTTAATAGTAGTTTAACTTATAAGGGGATCAAAGAGTTTGGACCCCCGCCATCAAATACCGTTGGGCATTGAAGGAGGTCCTACTAAATTTGACCCAGGTCCTTTGCAGGATCTATACACTGAACAATGGCAAGACTCTTACCAAACCTTTCCCTTAACCCCCGACCAGGTAGCCAACATACCTCCATATAGACCGTGGAGATATGAATGGTGAAAATCTTTTATTTTATATAGATAGTAAAATAATGCCAAGACACCACGGACAAACGATAAGGAAGAATCACCTTCAACATAAGAAACTAGTAATTAAAGTCATTAATACAAAACCAATTAAAAAGTGCAAAAGATTAAAAATAAAAAGTATTACACTAAACACTTGTCTTCACCAAGTGATGTAAGAGACTTAAGCAAGCATGGCCTTTGATTGTCAAGAACTCTTACGATCAATCTTGGATCCCGAGACGACTCACACACTCTATGATGGACAATGGATGATGGTGGTGGATGATGGTATTGTGATGGTGGTGGGTGAAATGTGAGAGAGGTGGTGTGCCAAGGGATGAGTTGCAAGAGCTCCAAGCACTCCTATTTATAGGCTGAACAGAAGCCTGGGCACGGCCCCGTGTCCATCCGAGTCTCTCTCTTCATTAATTGCAATTCGCAATTTCATTAAATGCGTCTACAACAGTTGACCATGCCCCCGTGTCCGCTGAGCACGGCCCCGTGGTGGGCAGTAGAAGCTTCTATCACTTTGTCTTTTCTGCTGACACTTGGGCACGCACCCGGGCTCACTGAGCACGGGGCGTGTTCAGCCTTCTGTCTTCTTATTTTGCTTTGGGAAGATGCTGTCGGGAGGTCGGGCATGCCACATTTGTTCCTTTTCTTGTATTTATGTTAGATTTAGCTGTATTTTTGCTTCTTTTGTTCATTTGAGCTCATTTAATCCTGAAAATACAAAAGGAAGACAAAAGCACACTTTTTCCAACATTAGTACTAAAAAAGGGTTAGTTTTATGCCACAATTGATGTCATTTATTTGTTGCATTTTGTGCACATCAAATACCCCCACACTTGAATCTTTGCTTGTCCTCAAGCAAAACTCTTTACAATGTGGCTTTTTTCACTCCCAAATGGAATGGGTAGAAGATAAGGTTTTTGGACTTGTCATAGAGTGTCGGGATTTCCAAGATTCTTTATTTAAGTTTTATTTTTATTTATTTACAATACTATTCGTCATGATTTATTAAAAATGTTTCATAAGATAAATTACTTATTAGGGCATAATATGCCTTTTTAAAATTCCATTTATATACAAGTTCACATACCTTACGGGGGATTACTCAACACTCGGCCGAAGGTGTATTTTTAGTAAATCACTCGAGAGCGGCATGGAACTTACTCCTACCATAGGCTTGCCAAGCAATCAATCATCCTCCTTTTTAACTATATACCTTTGTAAATATCAAGAGGACTTTTTGGGTGAAGGGTTAGGCTTGGGCTAAAGGTGGGTGGTTAGTAAAAGGGCGAAAAGCGTAAAAAGTATCGGTTTTTTAGAGACTTTTTATTTTTCACAATTTTATTTTTATTTTGATGAACCATTTCTTTCAAACAAGGTTAATTTTGATGAACTTGTTTGTTTATTTGGTTTCATCAACTATATATATATATATATATATATATATATATATATATATTTGAAAAGTCATAAGAAAAACCGAGCTTTGTTACTAAAAGAAAGGGTTAAAATAAAAAGGTTTAGGTGGGTAAAAAGGGTGATTGTTTTGGGTTAAGAAATGAAAAGGTTTAGGCTCAAAGGGGTTAACTAGGGGGATTTTGGGTAGGTGGTAAAAATAATGAAAAATAATGGTGTAGAAAGAAAAAAGGGTTAGTCCTAATGCCTCCATCATTTACTTACTCGGGTTTAAGTTGGTAAGGACCGGGAATGCATTGTCGTGGCAAGTTCTAGAGTTGTACGAACCAAGCGGCTATTCACACAAGAAACGAAAAATGAGCATTTAGTGTAAAGATATGTATTTGTATGCTCAATAAAGGCTCAAAACTCACTTTTGTGGGAATGGGTTTTTATGTGATCAAGTATATATAATCAAATTTTAACTAAGCTTGTGATGCCGTTTCATAATTTTCTTATGTTGGTTCTTTTTATCACGACGCTATCGGTTGTAAACTTGTAAAAATATAACCTTGTTAGAACTTGAAATTCCCAACTTAAACTTACTTGGGTTTAAGTTGGTAAGGACCGGGAATGAATTATCGTGGCAAGTTCTAGAGTTGTAAGAACCAAGCGGCTATTCACACAAGAAACGAAAAATGAGCATTTAGTGCAAAGATGTATATTTGTATGCTCTATAAAGGCTCAAAACTCACTTTTGTGGGAATGGGTTTTTACGTGATCAAGTATATATAATCAAATTTTAACTAAGCTTGTCATGCCGTTTCATAATTTTCTTATGTTGGTTCTTTTTATCACGACGCTATTGGTTGTAAATTTGTAAAAATATAACCTTGTTAGAATTAGAATTCCCAACTTAAACTTAGACAAGTAAAAAAAATTGAAAATTTTTGAAAAAAAATTTGGGGTGATTAGCGGTTCCAATAGAGTTTTGTGTAAGGCTTGTTAATTAGGACTTGCAAGATTCAAAGTTTTAGCATCCCCCCACACTTAAATTACACATTGTCCTCAATGTGTCCAAAAAAATAAGTTTTTAGGTTGATTGAATGTGTAAAAGGGTGTTAAAAGCAAAATTTTATGTTACTGGCACTCTGGGCACGGCCCCGTGTTCAAGTGCCAGTGACAAAACTTAATAAAGAGGAACAGAAGCCTGGACACGGGGGCGTGTTCAATGAACACGGCCCGTGTCCAGTTAACTGAACTGGGCGATTTCTGCAGATTGTGCAGCACGGGGCCGTGTTGGACGGACACGGCCTGTGCTGAACTTGCTTTAATGAAGAAATTTTTGTCGGATGGCCCTGTTTTCGTGCATGGGATGATGTTTCTCGTTTCCCTTGTTATCCTTGACCATCCCGAGTGTGTTTTATTCATTGCAACACCATTCAAACATTAAAACCATCATTTCATTCAAATCATAGAGAGATACATAGCGTTCCTAGAAAATTAAAAACAAAGAAGAGAAATAAAAAGTCCTAAACTGTGACACCTGTGTCACCGCGACCATCAAACAAATACCAAATCAATGAAATATTGTGTTTCATACTTGGGATTTGTAAAAATATGTGTATCATTTGCATATATCAATTCTTGTTCGATTTTTGGGCTTTAAATCGCTTTCTAGAGGGTTATACGCGATCTGATGCGTAAATATAACCAGTTTAATGCAACAAACACTCCGGAATAGTGACATAGGCTTAACATACCTTAAATAACCTTTACATAACTTATAAATAAGTTTTGGATGGTTTGGTATGCCGAAATCAAGTTTGTTCGCTTACAGGGACTAAATTTGACAAACTGCGAAAGTATGCCGATTTGAACTGTAACGAACAATCCACAACTTGATCATAAGTTAAATATGCCCTAAATATCCTTTACATAGCTTAGAAATAGGCTTTGAGGTGTTTTGTGCGCAAAAATAAACTTTATGTTTATTCAGGGACTAAAAGCGTCAAAAAGTGCATAAGTTTGCATTTTCGCGCATATCTTACGTTCTGAATACATCCGGACATCCAAAAATTTATGTAAGCATTAAAATATTTTATTTTAGTGTTTGGCATAAGAAAATTCCATTCGTCGCTTGATTTGGATCGTTTTTGCGTTCGTTACGACTTCCGTCGTAATTAACCGAACAACGCAACCATACGACCAAACGAACCGACATCCGACATATTTTTGAACATGTTTTGAGTTCCCTATACTTTAACTTCATTTTAGAGCCTTGAAATGAGGTTAACGGGGCTTAAACGTGTCAAAAATGAGCGATCCTAACGGTTCTAGATTTCCTATATATACCCACCTCCTTTCACTTGCAAAACCCACAATGATCTGATTTTGGCTCTCTAAGTTGAAGTTTATGCTTCATACCCGATAGTAAATCGGATCATAGCTTGCGGGGACCTTTTGTAAGTATTCTTTCGTTCTTTTCATTCGTTTTTATCGTTAAAGTCAAACTGCGTTTGACTTTCTGCTTTGACTAGTTTGTGGTCAACGCGAAGTTCGTTTGAACTTCATAACGTGAGCGTAATCACGATGGTTATGGTCTCTAGTGACTATACCTACTGATTACCACGTTATCTAGGCTTAGTGACGAGTCGTAGTTTCGGCCAAAATGCGTTTTCTCGCGTATTTTGTAACCAAGCTACTTATAGGTATCAAAACCGTTTGTTTTGATACCAAACCTATTTTCCAACTTAACTAAACATGTTTTAGCATGTTTAGCTCATCACTTTTTAGTTTAGTGCTTGTGTAGAGTTGTAAGTCAAGCGGACTTAACACCCCGCTTAGACTTTCGAACACGACCCATTTGGTCGATCATTAGGATCCGATCAAACATGTTCAGTGACCATAGTAGCATAGGGAATAACCTTCCGAGGTTATACCTTATGGTCATCTAGGTTTAATTAATCGTATGATAGGTAGTTTATATGCCTTAGGAAAATTACCAAAATACCCTTTTTACACATAAATTCATTTTAAGCATATGTAACCTAAATTTTGACATCTAAACTGATTAGACAATAATATTAGACATGTTAAGGCATATATTACTTGTCATAGGACTAGTTAGGCATTCCGAACGCGTTTGACGCGAACGACGCGTTAAAGTAGCGTAAGCTACCTAAACGGGTCATATCAGGTCGTAAGCACTTAGGTTAGGTTTCATTTTAGTATGTAGGCTTTGTTAGACCATATCATATGAGTTCTAATACTCATTTGGTTTACGAAACCTCATACTATCCGATCTTCCGAGTTAGGTCCGGTTATTAATGTAGTTACTTATATTAGGTGCCGTTTGATTTCCGTGATCCCTCTAGCTTTGCTTGGTTGTTGTTCAAGACTTCTAAGCACCCTCAAGTGAGTACATAGACCCCTCTTTTACTATTTTTCAAACGTTTTGGGGTGAATCACATGTGCCTACTTGTTACTTTCATGTTTTCATGTTTTTATATCATATGCCTGCTCTGTTCATTAGTACACTATTAGTACATGATTTCATTATGTTTTTATGCTATGTATGTCCATTGTGTGCATACTTAGTACATTGTTTTACATTACATTTTGCTGCATATGCTCATCCAGCATATGGACACACTGAATTACATTTTGAACCGTTTGTAACTATTCGACTATGTGAACCGTTGTAACCATTTGATTATGTGAACCGTTGTAACCATTTGATTATGTGAACCGTTTGTAACCGTTGAATTATGTGAACCGTTTGTATCTGTTGATTGACATGAGCCGTTTGAAATCTGTTTGAACCGTTGGGTTAGGGAAGTGATTAGGTAACGGGGCGGGTGTAATGTGCTAAAAGCATGGTGGATACGCCGCTGGTACTTCCTATATATAAGTGCTTTTAACACATTATATATCGTTGCGTTATCTAGATCACTTGGGCAAGGTTATCAAAAACAAAGTTATACTACAAGGTTTTTTCTAACAATATATATATACTATTCAAGTTTTTATTTCAAAAAATGATTTCCAATCTGGGTTTAATTAAACAAATGTTTTTGGAGTTAAGAAGCATGGCTACGAGATTTTATAAATTATAATCAACTTGATTTGAGTTGGTTAATTATTATCACACCCCGGCCGCGTATAACGTGCAACCGCGGCGGAAACGCCGGGGAGTGTTGGGACAGAATTAATTGTTTCATAACCATGGAAAACAAAGTTACATTTTATTTATTTAACAAGAGTAATACATTGTCTTAAACAGGAAAACAAAGAGTTCGTGACATAATTAAACTAGTCTATCTTCATTTTTAGTCTCTAAGGCACAGGTCCGCCCTAGTGTCATGATCATTATCCTATGGAACAGCTCCTGAAAACACATGTGAAAGTAGGTACGTCAGCATAAAAATGCTTGTGAGATACATAGGTTTTGTGAAAATGGGATTCATGACTTGAGTTTAAAGGAATGTTTAATAACAGTCAGTCATGAACCTTGTAATTTGTCTTGCTTTGTAAACCATTTGAAAAACGATAATATCAGATGATATGTAAAATAAATGTAAGGTTAAAAGACTAACCTAGTAAAATGAGTATGTATAAGATGAGTTGTTTGTAAAACAATGTCTTGTGAAGAATATGTTATTTGTATAAAATGAAATATGTTTATACTGAAATGATTTAGATAACGCTACGATATGTAATATAATGCAAGCATTTATCTATAGGAAGTACCAACGGCGTATCCACCATGTTTGTATCATATTACATACGCCACGTTACTCCAACCATTTACCCAAACCAACCACCTTGTAAATTGTTCATGTATAAATCAATTGTCAAGTGTTATTGTGTAAACCATATCGAAATGTCTATGTTCAATGTAAACCACCAAGTATGTATATCAATGTCAAAATGTTTATGTTTAATGTAGATCATGTAATGTGTACCCAAAATATCTCTTGTATGGTAAGTGAGATGTATCAACTAAACCATATGTAAAATGCACAAAACAAGGTGTTGAAGCAAAACATGGTTTAAATCAACGTTATGTTTTGTGGAACAATGCATGCTCTACTGATATAAACATTTATGCGGTATTGTGAAAATGCATACATCCAAGCCTTGAGACTGTGGCGATAAACCCTTAAACAAATTAATGGTTTATCTAAGTTATGTATATCGAATTCGGTCATTCCTTCCAATCCAAACAAACCCAGGATTTCAGGAACGGGAGTTGTCAATTCCTATGGTACCACTACCTACTAACGAATGGCGTGATCAATGTTAATGAATGTATTGTTCCATGTTAAACAAACCAAATGTTATACCAAAATGAAGGCATGTGATGTAAACAATTGTAGTAAGTATGCACACAATGGGCATAAATAGCAAATATGCAATGTGAAAAAATGTACTAAGTACGCACACAATGGGCATACATAGCATGAAATGTAATGTAAAGCAATGTACTAAGTACGCACACAATAGGCATACATAGCATGAAATGTAATGTAAAGCAATGTACTAAGTATGCACACAATGGGCATACATAGCATGAAATGTAATGAAATCATGTACTATAATGTACTAACGAACATAGCAGGTATACGATGAGAAAACATGGAAAGCATGAAAGTAACAAGTAGGCACGTGTGTTTCACCCCAAAACAGTTTAGAAAACAGTAAAAGAGGGGTTCAATGTACTCACCTGAGATTGCTTTGAATTCCTTGTATAATAATCACACAATGCTAGAGATCACGGGATATCAAACGGCACCTAATAGGTAGCTATATTAATATACCGGACCAAAATCGGAAGGATCGGATAGTATGCGGGTTCGTAAACCAAACGAGTATGGAGACTCGCGTAATATGGTTTAACAAAGCCTACATACTACAATGAAACCTAACCTAAGTGCTTGCGACCCATTACGACCCGTTTAGGTAGCTTATGCCACCTTAACGCGTCGTTCGCGTAGAACGCGTTTGGAACGCCTAACATCGTGACCACAAGGTATAACCTCGGAAGGTTACATCTATGGTCACCTAATGTGTTTGGTTGGATCCTAAAGATCGACCAAATGGGTCAGGTTCGAAAGTATAAGCGATGGTTTAGATCGCTTACCTTACGACCCTATATAAGCACTAAACTAAAAGTGACGAGCTAAGCATGTTAGGACATGCTTAACTAAGTTTAGAAAACAGGTTTGGCATCAAAACAAACGGCTTTGATGCTCGTGAGTAGTTTGGTTACAAAATATGCAAGAATGCGCATTTTGGCCGAAACTACGACTCGTCACTGAGCCTAGATAACGTGGTAATCACTAGGTATAGTCACTACGGACTATAACCATCGTGATCACACTCACGTTATGAAGTTCCATGAACTTCGTGTTGACCATAGGCTGGTCACACAGAAAGTCAAACAAAACTTTGACTTTCGGACTCGAAAAGCGAATAAAAGAACGAAAGAACACTTACGAAGGGTCCCCGAATGCTAATCAGATCAAAATGGCTCAGGTATGAAACAAAGGTTCCAACTTAGAGCTTTAGATCAGATTTTTGTGGGTTTTAACCAAAAGGGGGGGGGTATTTATAGGAAAAGTAAAGCCGTTAGGATCGTTTCTTGAATATCGTGCCACGATCCAAGCCGTACACTTGTCAAGATGTTGTGGTGGCTTAATGTGACCCTAACTCTACAGATTGTGAAAGGGCATTGCCCTTTGGGATGTTTGAAAGGCCAAGTTGTGCAAGAAAACAAAGTTTCTGCAACTGTAGGGGCCATGCGGCCTGCATCAGGATCAGACAAAACTCAGGCGGGCCGCCTGGCTATGTCTGATCTGCACATAGTTTCAGAAATGGCAGTTTTGGTCCCTGTTGCATGTTTAAGCCATTTACGACACTTCTAAGGCCCGTAAAGCCAACTTTAAGGCCCTAAAATGATGCCTAAACATCGTGGACATGAATCATGCCCAAAAATACGTCGGATGTTGGTTCGTTTGGCCGTACGATCGCGATGTTCGCTTAATTACGACGGAATGCGCATAAGCGCGAAAGACGATCCAAATGACGCGACGAATGGATTTTTCTCATGCCAAACACTAAGGCATAATATTAGGATGCTCACATAAATTTTTGGATGTCCGGATGTATTCAGAACGTAAGTTATGCGCGAAAGTGCAAACTTGTGCACTTTTTGACACTTTTAGCCCCTGAATGATCCAAAAGTTTGTTTTAGCATACCAAACCCCTCAAAGCCTATTCCTAAGCTTTGTAAAGGATATTTATGGTATGTTTAACTTATGGACATGTTCTGGAATGTTCGTTACAGTTCGAATTGGCATACTTTCGCAGTTTGTCAAATTTTGTCCCTGTAAGCGAATTAACTTGTTTTTGCCATACCAAAGCCTTCAAAACTTATTTCCAAGTTATGTAAAGGTTATTTAAGGTATGTTGAGTATATGTTTATGTTCCAGAGTATATGTCGCATTTAAACTAAGTACGTTTACGCACCAGTTTGCGTATAATTCTCCAGAAAGCGATGTAGAGTTTAAAATCGCACAAAATTCAAAACATGAAAAATGTAAAACACAACCAAACAAACATTGGGATCAAATAACATTGTTTTATTGATAACTGAACTGTTCACAATGATTACAAGCACAAATGTTACAGTCTCCCCTACTTGTGGAAATTTCATCCCGAAATTTATTTAGAGGAAACTCGTGGAAAAAGATGCGGATATTTTGCCTTCATTTGATCTTCACGTTCCCAAGTAAACTCGGGTCCACGCTTAGATTCCCAACGAACCTTGACCAAAGGAATGCGCTTGCGTTTAAGCCACTTGACTTCACGTTCCATGATTTCTACCGGTTTCTCAACAAATTTCAGTGTTTTATCAACACGAATTTCGTCAAGCGGTATGTGGAGGTTTTCATCAGCTAAACACCTCTTGAGATTGGATACGTGAAAGGTTGGATGAACATTTCCAAGTTCAGGAGGTAACTCAAGTCTGTAGGCTACCTTACCGATTCTTTCGACGATCTTGAATGGTCCAACGTATCTAGGTGCAAGTTTTCCTTTCTTTCCGAATCTGATCACACCTTTCCAAGGTGAGACCTTAAGTAATAAACGATCACCGACTTGACGGCTGACAGCTTCTAGCTGTCTGAAGGTTATCACGAACTTTCTTAACCTTATCTATTGTCTTTAAAATGAGGGCAGGTCCAGTAAGTTGAGCCTCGCTGATCTCATTCCAGCAGACTGGTGAACGGCATTTTCGACCATAGAGAGCCTCGAAAGGAGCCATGTTGATGTTGGAGTGATAACTGTTGTTGTAGGAGAATTCAATCAATGGAAGATGTGAATCCCAACTACCACTAAAATTGATCACACAAGCTCTAAGCATATCCTCCAGTGTCTAGATTGTTCTTTCAGATTGACCATCCGTTTGCGGATGATAAGCTGTGCTCAGATTAAGTTGGGACCCCATAGCCGATTGCATGGTTCTCCAAAAATGAGAAGTGAAACGAGCATCTCTGTCAGAAATGATGTTCAAAGGAACACCATGTCGGGCTACAATTTCATCCACGTAGATTTGAGCAAGTTTGTCAGCCGAAAAATCCTCACGGATTGGCAAGAAATGCGCTGACTTGGTAAGACGATCAACGACTACCCAGATGGCATCGTGACCTTTCTTTGTGTGCGGGAGTTTAGTAATGAGATCCATAGTAATGTTTTCCCATTTCCAAACTGGGATCTCTGGTTGCTCCAATAATCCGGAAGGACGCTGATGTTCAGCCTTAACCTTAAGGCAAGTAAGGCATTTGGATACGTATAAGGCAATGTCTTTCTTCATACCAGGCCACCAATACTGGATACGAAGATCCTTATACATCTTATCTGAGCCAGGATGAATAGAATAACGAGACTTATGGGCTTCATCCATAAGCAAGGTACGAAGATTATCTTGGCTCGGGACCCACAAACGGTCCATGAAGTAATACGATCCATTGTCCTTCAATTCAAGAGCAGGTGTTATGTGATAAGGAAATTCCTTATCCATCAAACCTTTTGAAACACAAGATTGTTGAGCCTGAGAAATACGTGCTTGGATATCGGATTGAGCTTGAATAACAGATTGGACATGAACACAATGAAGCTTAGTACGTTCCTTGCAACTCAAAGCATCGGCTACGACATTCGCCTTACCAGGATGGTAGCGAATTTCGCAGTCATAGTCGTTTAGAAGTTCAACCCAACGTCGTTGTCTCATGTTGAGTTCTTTCTGATTGAAGATGTGTTGAAGACTTTTGTGGTCAGTGAAAACCACACATTTCGTACCGTACAAATAGTGTCTCCAAATCTTAAGAGCGAAGACAACTGCACCCAACTCAAGATCATGAGTGGTGTAGTTCTTCTCATGTATCTTCAACTGTCTCGATGCATATGCTATGACTTTGTTTCTTTGCATCAGGACGCAGCCAAGACCCAATTTAGATGCGTCGCAATAAACGACGAAATCATCATTGCCCTCGGGCAAGGTTAGAACAGGCGCGTCGCAAAGTTTTTGTTTCAAAGTCAGAAACGCTTCCTCTTGCTTGATTCCCCAATCAAATGGCTTGTTCTTCTGAGTTAGGGCAGTTAGAGGAACTGCAATCTTCGAGAAATTCTCTATGAAGCGGCGGTAATAACCCGCTAGACCAAGAAAAGAACGAACCTCAGTAGGGGTAGTAGGCGTATCCCAATCCTTAACCGCACTGATCTTGGAGGGATCTACATGAATACCTTGTTCGTTGACAATGTGCCCTAAAAATTAAACTTCTTTAAGCCAGAATTCACACTTGGAGAATTTGGCGAAAAGCTGCTCTTTCTTTAGGAGTTCCAACGTAAGACGAAGATGTTGCTCATGATCAGCTCGCGTCTTAGAATAAATTAAGATGTCATCAATGAAAACGATGATGAACTTATCTAAATAAGGCTTGCAGACCCTATTCATCAAGTCCATGAAAACAGCAGGAGCATTAGTCAAACCGAATGGCATGACTGTGAACTCATAATGCCCATAACGAGTGCGGAACGCTGTCTTGGGAATGTCTTCTTCATGAACACGAAGCTGATGATATCCAGATCGCAGATCAATCTTTAAAAAATAAGAAGCGCCTTGCAATTGATCAAAGAGATCATTAATGCGAGGTAGGGGATATCGATTCTTGATGGTAAGCTTGTTAAGCTCACGATAATCGATACACATCCTAAAAGATCCATCCTTCTTTTTGACAAAAAGAACGGGAGCACCCCAAGGTGAAAAGCTAGGACGGATAAAACCTTTGTCAGAGAGCTCCTGAAGCTGCTTAGATAACTCTTGCATCTCAGATGGTGCAAGACGGTATGGAGCTCTGGCAATGGGATTTGCACCAGGTACGAGATCAATACGGAACTCGACTTGGCGTGCTGGAGGTAGACCAGGTAACTCTTCAGGGAAAACTTCAGAATAATCCCGAACGACAGGAATATCTGAAATAGACTTACCTTTGCCTTTATCTGCTGTAACATGTGCTAAGAAAGCCACATAGTTCTTCCGTAGATACTTCCATGCTTTAAAACAAGACATGAGTTTGAGACCACCGGCAGGCTTCTCACCACGAACCTGTAGGATCTCGCCTGTCGACAGCGGTACACGAACAATCTTCTCAGAACAAACTATCTCTGCGCAATGCTTAGATAACCAATCCATGCCCACAATAACGTCGAAGCTTCCAAGTTGCATTGGCGTGAGGTCAATAGGAAAAATATGGTCGTTAAGGTTCAACTGGCAGTTGCGGAGAACAGAATCAAGAACAACGGGTTCACCACTGGCAACCTCTACTGTCAATGGTTTACCTAGTTTCGTTCTAGACACGCGAAGCATTGGCTCAAAAGACAATGACACAAAACTCTTGTCGGCACCCGAATCAAAAAGAACAGATGCAGGCTGATTTTTAAATAAGAACGTACCGTTCACCACTTCATTGTCTGCTTGTGCCTCTTGAGCATTCATGTTGAAGACTCGCCCTCGAGCCTGAGCCTGATTCTGATTCTGGTTCTGGTTTGCTAGCCTTGGGCACCGGTTTCTGTAGTGGGTTAGATCCCCACATTTATAACAAGCACCTGGTAGGTAGTTTGGTCGTGCAGCCTGACCCTGTTGCTGAGCAGGAGGCTGAGCAACTTGTTGAGCAGGGTTCTGAACTGCGCGATTTTGAGCAAACCGACAAACATCGGCAAGATGACCTGACTTCCCACAGTTAGTACAGAAAAGGCACTGATGTTGCGGCTGATGGTGACTGTTGCATCGATTGCACAAAGGTGCACTTCCTGAGTAGGACTTCTTTGCTGGAGGCTGTGCGGGTTGGTTGGGAGCTGCCTGGTTAGCTTGGGCAGTGACAGCAAAATTTTGGGAAGCCTTACGCTTCCTTGACCCTCTTGAGGAACCAGAATCCTTTCCCTTCTTGTTTTGACCTTTCTTGCTATCTTCCTTGTCAGATGACTGTTTCTTGCCCTTGTCACCCTTCCTGTGTAATTTATTCTTCTGAATCTGCGACTTAGTCAATGTTGCTGATAACTCGATTGCCTGACGGAGTGTGGTAGGGTTGCTACCAGTGATAATGTCTTGTACCGAGTCAGGCAGGCCGTCGATGTACCTTTCGATAGCCTTGTTGAGTGGGGCGACCATAGTCGGGCAAAGTAGACTCAACTCCTCAAACCTATCAGTATATGCCCTATGCTTGCCACTATCTTGCTTCAAATCATCAAACTCTTTCTCCAACGCTCATTGCTCATGACGAGGACAAAACTCCCTCATCATAAGAGCTCTTAGTTCAGCCCACGTCTGTGCTAGAGCAACTTCTGCACCACGGTCTCTCATTACCCCATTCCACCATGTAAGATCCCTCTGAAACACGCTCGAAGAAAACTCGACCTTGCGATTATCCGGACACTGCACGTGGCGAAAAGTATTCTCGATGCTCTCGAACCATTGAAGAAGCCCAGTTGCTCCCTCAGAACCACTAAACTTGAGTGGTTTAGCCGAGTTAAAGTTCTTGAAATTGCATATACCATTGTTGTTGTTGTTGGCTTGGTTCCATTGAGCAAAGAGATTTGAGAATTGAGCAGCCATCTGCTGCGCAATAATTTCTGCCAGCTCGGCAGTTGCTATCTGGTGTTCGCGTCGAGGAAGCATTCTAAAAGAGGAAAAACATGAAAGGAAACGAGTGAGATGATTGGATGAAGAGAATGAGATGAAACAGAATTAACAAAAGCAAAGATGGTGGTTACGCATCGCAAAGCAAACAAGCGACACGAAATGTCTAGTCAAAGTAAGTGGGTCAAAAATAATGTATTGCGAAGACATGTTCGCCTATAAGTGAACACTCACCCCAAGAGTTCCCAGGTAAGAGTGACTGGTCCGATTATGTGGATTTGTACGAACACTCTAGCCTTAGACAGAAAACTCAGGGTACAGGCATTCACTCTTCCAGTTCACACGTGTTCACACAATTAAAACCCGAAAACCTTGACGAGATTTTGAAAATTCAAAGGGGTTCAAAACCATATAACAGGGGGTTCAAAACCTAGTAATCAATCATCCTAGAACAGATGATTAATTTTCAAAGCGGATTCGGAATCGAAATTCTCGTTGTGGTTATCACCTAAGGATAGGTGATGTGCATGTTTTAAAATCTAAACACAAGATAACTTGTGTTAGGGTCTTAGAAAGTTATATTCTAGGTCAAAGCATTACTAATAACCTAATTCCCTATAACCATTGGCTCTGATACCAACTCTTCTGTCACACCCCGGCCGCGTATAACGTGCAACCGCGGCGGAAACGCCGGGGAGTGTTGGGACAGAATTAATTGTTTCATAACCATGGAAAACAAAGTTACATTTTATTTATTTAACAAGAGTAATACATTGTCTTAAACAGGAAAACAAAGAGTTCGTAACATAATTAAACTAGTCTATCTTCATTTTTAGTCTCTAAGGCACAGGTCCGCCCTAGTTTCATTATCATCATCCTATGGAACAGCTCCTGAAAACACATGTGAAAGTAGGTACGTCAGCATAAAAATGCCTGTGAGATACATAGGTTTTGTGAAAATGGGATTCATGACTTGAGTTTAAAGGAATGTTTAATAACAGTCAGTCATGAACCTTGTAATTTTTCTTGCTTTGTAAACCATTTGAAAAACGATAATATCAGATGATATGTAAAATAAATGTAAGGTTAAAAGAATAACCTAGTAAAATGAGTATGTATAAGATGAGTTGTTTGTAAAACAATGTCTTGTGAAGAATATGTTATTTGTATAAAATGAAATATGTTTATACTGAAATGATTTAGATAACGCTACGATATGTAATATAATGCAAGCATTTATATATAGGACGTACCAACGGCGTATCCACCATGTTTGTATCATATTACATACGCCACGTTACTCCAACCATTTACCCAAACCAACCACCATGTAAATTGTTCATGTATAAATCAATTGTCAAGTGTTATTGTGTAAACCATATCGAAATGTCTATGTTCAATGTAAACCACCAAGTATGTATATCAATGTCAAAATGTTTATGTTTAATGTAGATCATGTAATGTGTACCCAAAATATATCTTGTATGGTAAGTGAGATGTATCAACTAAACCATATGTAAAATGCACAAAACAAGGTGTTGAAGCAAAACATGGTTTAAATCAACGTTATGTTTTGTGGAACAATGCATGCTCTACTGATATAAACATTTATGCGGTATTGTGAAAATGCATACATCCAAGCCTTGAGACTGTGGCGATAAACCCATACACAAATTAAAGGCTTATCTAAGTTATGTATATCGAATTCGGTCATTCCTTCCAATCCAAACAAACCCAGGATTTCAGGAACGGGAGTTGTCAATTCCTATGGTACCACTACCTACTAACGAATGGCGTGATCAATGTTAATGAATGTATTGTTCCATGTTAAACAAACCAAATGTTATACCAAAATGAAGGCATGTGATGTAAACAATTGTACTAAGTATGCACACAATGGGCATAAATAGCATGAAATGCAATGTGAAACAATGTACTAAGTACGCACACAATGGGCATACATAGCATGAAATGTAATGTAAAGCAATGTACTAAGTACGCACACAATGGGCATACATAGCATGAAATGTAATGTAAAGCAATGTACTAAGTATGCACACAATGGGCATACATAGCATGAAATGTAATGAAATCATGTACTATAATGTACTAACGAACATAGCAGGTATACGATGTGAAAACATGGAAAGCATTTAAGTAACAAGTAGGCACGTGTGTTTCACCCCAAAACAGTTTAGAAAACAGTAAAAGAGGGGTTCAATGTACTCACCTGAGATTGCTTTGAATTCCTTGTATAATAATCACACAATGCTAGAGATCATGGGATATCAAACGACACCTAATAGGTAGCTATATTAATATATCGGACCAAAATCGGAAGGATCGGATAGTATGCGGGTTCGTAAACCAAACGAGTATGGAGACTCGCGTAATATGGTTTAACAAAGCCTACATACTACAATGAAACCTAACCTAAGTGCTTGCGACCCATTACGACCCGTTTAGGTAGCTTATGCCACCTTAACGCGTCGTTCGCGTAGAACGCGTTTGGAACACTCAAAGTAATTGGGTCAGAATTAGTGTATCGCGAACATGCTCGCCTATAAGTGAACACTCACCCCAAGAGTTCCCAGGTAAGAGTGACTGGTCCGATTATGTGGATTTGTACGAACACTCTAGCCTTAGACAGAAAACCCATGGTACAGGCATTCACTCTTCCAGTTCGCACGTGTTCACACTATTAACCCAAAACTTTGACGGGATTTTTGAAATCCAAAGAGGTTCAAAACCATATAACAGAGGGTTCAAAACCTAGTAATCAATCATCCTCGAACAGATGATTAATTTTCAAAGCGGATGCGGAACCGAAGTTCTCGTTGTGGTTATCACCTAAGGATAGGTGATGTGCATGTTTTAAAATCTAAACACAAGATAACTTGTGTTAGGGTCCTAGAAAGTTATAGTCTAGGTCAAAGCATTACTAATAACCTAATTCCCTATAACCAATGGCTCTGATACCAACTCTTCTGTCACACCCCGACCGCGTATAACATGCAACCGCGGCGAAAAACGTCGGGGAGTGTTGTGGACAGAATTAATTGTTATACAACCATGGAAATTAAAGTCACATTTTATTTATCAAACACGGGTGTTACATTGTCTTAAAAGGAAGTACAGAATTCAAAACATAGTTATACTAGTTCTATCTTCATTTTTAGTCTCTAAGGCACATGTCCGCCCTAGTATCGTGATCAACATCTTATGGAACAGCTCCTGAAAACACATGTGAAAGTAGGTATGTCAGCATAAAAATGCCTGTGAGATACATAGGTTTTATGAAAATGGGATTCATGATTTGAGTTTAAAGAAATGTTTTAATAACAGTCATTCATGAACCTTGTAAATTGTCTTGCTTTGTAAACCATTTGAAAAACGATAACATAAGATGATGTGTATAGATAAGTGTAAGGTTAAACGAGTAACCAAGTAAAGTGAGTTGAATAAGATAAGTTGTTCGTGAAAATCTTGTCTTGTGAAGAATATGTTATTTGTGTAAAATGTAATGTGTCTAAACTGAAATGACTTAGATAACGTCACGATATGTAATATTATACAAACATTTATATATAGGAAGTACCAGCGGCGTATCCACCATGTTTGTATCATATTACATACGCCACGTTACTCAAATCATTTACCCAAAGCATCCCCCATGTAAGATTGTTCTTGTATAACTCAATTGTCAAGCGTTATTATGTAAATCATGTCAAATGTCTATGTTCAATGTAAACCACCAAATGTGTATGTCAATGCCAACGTGTTTATGTTCAATGTAAATCATGTAATGTGTATCCCAAAATGTATCATGTACGGTAAGCGAAATGTATCAACTTAAACCATATGTAAAATGCACAAAATAAGTCGTTGAAGTATAACGTGGTTTAAATCAACGTTATGTTTTGTGGAAAAAATGCATGCTCTATTGATATTAACATTTATGCGGTATTGTGAAATATGCATACATCCAAGCCTTGAGACTGTGGCGATAAACCCTTAAACAAATTAAAGGTTTATCTAAGTTATGTATATCGAATTCGGTCATTCCTTACAATCCTATCAAACCCAGGACTTCAGGAACGGGAGTTGTCAATTCCTATGGTACCACTACCTACTAACGAACGGCGTAGCTAATGTTAATGAATGTATTGTCCCATGTTAAACAAACCAAATGTCATAACAAAATGAAGGCATGTGATGTAAACAATTGTACTAAGTATGCTAAGTAAACATACGAAGCAGAAATGTTCATGTAAATCAATGTGCCCATATGCTGAGTAAACATATGCAGCAGAAATGTTCATGTAAATCAATGTGTCCATATGCTGAGTAAACATATGCAACAGAAATGTTCATGTAAATCAATGTGTCCATATGCTGAGTAAACATATGCAACAGAAATGTAATGTAAATCAATGTACTAAGTACGCACACAATGGGCATACATAGCATGAAATGTAATGAAATCGTGTACTATAATGTACTAACAACATAGCAGGCATATGATGTGAAAACATGGAAAGCATGAAAGTAACAGATAGGCACATGTGTTTCAACCCAAAACAGTTTAGAAAACAGTAAAAGAGGGGTTCAATGTACTCACCTGAGATTGCTTTGGAGTTCTTGTATAATAACCAGATAATGCTAAAGATCAGGGGATATCAAACAGCACCTAATAGGTAGCTATGTTAATATACCGGACCAAATCGGAAGGATCGGATAGTATGCGGGTTCGTAAACCAAACGAGTATGGAGACTCGTGTAATATGGTTTAACAAAGCCTACATACTAAAATGAAACCTAACCTAAGTGCTTGCGACCCATTACGACCCGTTTAGGTAGCTTATGCTACCTTAACGCGTCGTTCGCGTAGAACGCGCTTGGAACGCCTAACATCGTGACCACAAGGCATAACCTCGGAAGGTTATAGTTATGGTCACCTAATGTGTTTGGTCGGATCCTAATGATCGACCAAATGGGTCGGGTTCGAAAGTATA
Organism: Helianthus annuus; assembly: GCF_002127325.2. NCBI lineage: Eukaryota > Viridiplantae > Streptophyta > Magnoliopsida > Asterales > Asteraceae > Helianthus > Helianthus annuus. The sequence continues at coordinate 49,202,265 of NC_035446.2, read as the reverse complement.
AGCGATGGTTTAGATCGCTTACCATACGACCCTATATAAGCACTATACTAAAAGTGACGAGCTAAGCATGTTAGAACATGCTTAACTAAGTTTAGAAAACAGATTTGGCATCAAAACAAACGGTTTTGATGCTCACGAGTAATTTGGTTACAAAATATGCAAGAATGCACATTTTGGCCGAAACTACGACTCGTCACTGAGCCTAGATAACGTGGTAATCAGTAGGTATAGTCACTACGGACTATAACCATCGTGATCACACTCACGTTATGAAGTTCCATGAACTTCAGGTTGACCATAAGCTGGTCAATGCAGAAAGTCAACAAAACGTTGACTTTCAGACTCGAAAAGCGAATAAAAGAGCGAAAGAATACTTACGGAGGGTCCCCGAATGCTAATCTAGATCAAAGAGCTCAGGTATGAAGCAATGGCATCAACTTAGAGCATTTTGATCAGATTTTGTGAGTTTTTAGCAAAAGGGGGGGGGGTATTTGTAGGAAAAGTAGAGCCGTTAGGATCGTTTCTTGATTTTCGTGCCACGATCCTAAGCGTCCACTTGTCAAAATGTTGTGGTTACTGAAAATGGCCCTTGGCCCTTGATTGGGTGAAGGGGCATTGCCCCTTGAACGAACGAAAGGCCAACTGCAAGTGGATTCAATGAATCTGCTGTACTGGGGACTACTTACGGACCATATGGGTTTTGGCTTACGGTCCGTAAGCCCTTAGTTTGGCAGATTTACAGTTTTGGTCCCTGCAGCTCCAAAACTTGGTATTTGATGCATTTTTGACACGATTAAGCCCTGTTAACCCCGTTTCAAAGCTCTAAAATGATGTTAAAGTATAGGGAACTTAAAATGTGCTCAAAAATATCCCGGATGTCGGTTCTTTTGGCCGTACGGTCGCGATGTTCGGTTAATTACGACGGAATGCGCATAAGCGCGAAAGACGATCCAAATTGCGCGACGAATGGATTTTTTTCTCATGCCATACACTAAGGCATAATATAAGGATGCTTACATGAATTTTTGGATGTCCAGATGTATTCAGAATGTAAGTTATGCGCAAAAGTGCAAACTTGTGCACTTTTTGACACTTTTAGCCCCTGAATGATCCAAAAGTTTGTTTTAGCATACCAAACCCCTCAAAGCCTATTTCTAAGCTATGTAAAGGATATTTATGGTATGTTTAACTTATGGACATGTTCCGGAATGTTCGTTACAGTTCAAATTGGCATACTTTCACAGTTTGTCAACTTTAGTCCCTGTAAGCGAATTAACTTGTTTTTGCCATACCAAAGCCTTCAAAACTTATTTCTAAGTTATGTAAAGGTTATTTAAGGTATGTTGAGTATATGTTGATGTTCCAGAGTATTTTTCGTATTAAACTGAGTAAGTTTACGCACCAGTTTGCGTATAATTCTCCAGAAAGCGATGTAGAGTTTGAATTTGAGCAAAAGTCAAAACATGAAAAATGTAAAACACAACCAAACAAATATTGGGATCAAATAACATTGTTTTATTGATTATTGAACTGTTCATAATGATTACAAGCACAAATGTTACACTAAACACTTGTCTTCACCAAGTGATGTAAGAGACTTAGGCAAACATGGCCTTTGATTGTCAAGAACTCTTACGATCAATCTTGGATCCCGAGACGACTCACACACTCTATGATGGACAATGGATGATGGTGGTGGATGATGGTATTGTGATGGTGGTGGGTGGTGGTTGAAATGTGAGAGAGGTGGTGTGCCAAGGGATGAGTTACAAGAGCTCCAAGCACTCCTATTTATAGGCTGAACAGAAGCCTGGGCACGGCCCCGTGTCCATCCGAGTCTCTCTCTTCATTAATTGCAATTCGCAATTTCATTAAATGCGTCTGCAACAGTTGACCACGCCCCCGTGTCCGCTGGGCACGGCCCCGTGGTGGGCAGTAGAAGCTTCTATCACTTTGTCTTTTCTGCTGACACTTGGGCACGCCCCCGTGCTCACTGAGCACGGGGCGTGTTCAGCATTCTGTCTTCTTATTTTGCTTTGGAAGATGCTGTCGGGAGGTCGGGCATGCCACGTTTGTTCCTTTTCTTGTATTTTTGTTAGATTTAGCTGTATTTTTGCTTCTTTTGTTCATTTGAGCTCATTTAATCCTGAAAATACAAAAGGAAGACAAAAGCACACTTTTTCCAACATTAGTACTAAAAAAGGGTTAGTTTTATGGCACAATTGATGTAATTTATATGTTGCATTTTGTGCACATCAGTTAGCATGGCTAACACCCCTCCGATGCTTAAGTCAGTATTGGGTTCGAAAGAATAGGTAAATCCAAACATATTGAAAAGAGATAGAATTCATACCATCCTGAGTTAGAAATGAAATTTTAAACTCACTTGAAATAGAGCTATAGATGTATAGCATTCCAGGATCTTGGTAGCATATCCCCTTCCATAAAATCTGGGCTTATAAATTAAACTTGTCTGCGTGACTAGGCCTTTTGTGCCATTATTAACTTATAATTTAGGATTTATGATAAGAATCCTGAACAATTATATATTTATCAAATTAACTAAAATGGTTGTTAAAGACCATGGGTTATAAATTTTAGTGATTTCACATAAGTCTATTCTAAAGACTCAAATCTTTGTTTACACATGTAAACATGTTAACATTCCTGGCAGATGTGATTCGATCACATAATTCATCCTTATACTGGATTCTCCCGAAATCCTTTCTTATTAGGTGAATTAAGCATCCATTAAGGATGTAATACTTACGGGCCATACTCATTGTCATGTAAGACAAAAGACAGTCGTAGCCTACAACTCCCTATCAAGAAAAGGCAATGAACAACGTTCAAAGCCTAAATACCTGATTCTACAAAATCATGGTGTATAATTTAAAGTTGCCCTGGTGACTTGGCCTCTTTGTGCCATAGTTATGTTTTAAATAAATTTAGGATAATTATAATGGGAACCCTGAATAAAATAAATATTATTCATTTTCTGCCAGTATATGTATTAAAAAGAATCTTAAAAGGTATAACCTAGCTTGAATGTCATTTAAGACCTGGCTAAGATGGTAAAACCTGTTTAAAAGAGATTCAGACCCTTATTAACACCTGAAAACGTATTAACACTCACGACAACAGTGATGCGATAAAATCACACTTGTCATCTTTATATTAGGAACTTCCAAACCATTATTTAGCCTAAATGATCCATAGGAATCATGGCTAATAAGCGTCGAACATGATGTACACATCAAAACATCCATCTGGGATGTATACCTATGGGTAAGGATATGTACATAGAAAAGATAGTATTATTTCATAACTGCTTGTCAAAACAAAGAACTGTGAAATTTTCCGATCCAACGGAATCATTGATTATGTTTTAAAATTTCCCTAGTGACAAGGCATCTGTGCCATCAAAAGTCCTTTGGAACAAGCCCTTGTGCTATATAAAATGTTGGTACGACATTGACAGTTGTGACTGACGTCCACTGTCTAATAAATATGAAAGATTATATTCCGTTTAAACGCCAAAGATGATTTATTTTAAAACCTAGGCAAAACATAATCAAATAAATTTAATACAATCTATTGGCCTATATGGTTTGTTTGTACCATGGCTATTTAATTAACAAAGTTCGACAATTCACTATATAATTAGGCAAAGTATTACTTCTTGGTTGTAGCCTTCAAAGCTTCACTATGGCCGATTCCTCTGAAGCTCACAATCATCCAGTCGATCAGAATAATGATACAGGACTGAACTTAACGGGCACCGAGTTACGGGCTATGATAAATACAGCCGTAAACAACACCGTGGACCGTGCATTGAAGGATCATAAGCGAAAGTGTGATGATACCCCAAATAAGGGTTGCAAAAAGGGTAAGGCCGGTTCAAACCAGTCCAAGCCAAAGGAGGCAAGACCCAAATGCAGTAACTGCAAAAAGCAACATTTTGGAAAATGCACGATAGACCCACGTGCTAAATTGTGTGGAATTTGCAAGACCAAGGGCCACAAGACCTTGGATTGCAAGAAGTTGGAAGACGCAACCTGCTATGGTTGCAATGAAAAAGGGCACATCAAAACTAATTGCCCAAATAAAACCAAGAAGCCTGGGGAGGCTAAGAAGACCCAAGCTGGAAGCTCTCAAATGGATGCTCAAGATGCTAGTCAGGATGACAATGTCACAATAGGTACTTTCTTTGTCAATAACGCTCATGCTGGAGTATTATTTGATTCAGGTTCAGATAAGTCTTTCGTAGACAATGGATTTAGTAAATCATTAAATCTGCCTGTTAAAACTCTAAGTGTGAAGAATAAAGTAGAATTGACCGATAGTGCCTTAGAGACTGCTTCAGCAATATTAGATGGATGTTTTATATCCACTAGGAATCATTCTTATCCGCTGTCCTTGTTTCCGTTAAAAAAAGAGGGACTCGATATAGTGGTAGGAATGAATTGATCTTCTTAAAGATCAAGCCCAGATTGTGGGAGACAAGAAGCAAGTAGTTATTAAGACCCCTTATGGTGAGCCTTTGACAATTAGGAGACGCTAGGTATAGATTGCCTAAGCACTTGCTGAATTTGGTATTTAATACCAAAGCTATGAGTACGGAAACTCAGAGGAGACAAACAAAAGTCGCGATGCTAGAAATGCGACAAATGTTAGTGGTGCATCAAATGTGAACCTCAATGTTTAGGGAGTTAGTCTCCAAAATTGTGATTAATGCAGCTGTTAGAAAGGCTATGAGAAAAGTCATGAAAAGGTTCAAGAAGCTGAATGCTACTTGCTCTAGAACGCATGCCGCTTCTCATAAGAAGAGCTTTATTCATACTTCAAATGCGAAGAATAAACCCAACAAAAGCATATATGGCAAGGAGCCCCATTCCTTTTTAGGATGTACTTAAAAAGTACTTCGTCTCTCGGAAGTCAAGAGACTTCAATGGTTAAAAAAAGGCCATCAATTGCAGGGAATTGTTGGATGAAGTAGAATCCATTAGGTGTATCAGCAGTTATGCTGGAAAGGACATGGTGTGGTATGCACCCTAATCGTTCGACGGCAATACCCTTAATTAGTAAGGACATTAATGAAGTCCACAAGAAAGATCCTCTTAAATAGTATGGGATGGTCATAGTTCTAAGGACATTATTAGAAAGACCTATTATTCGCATCGAAATGGAAAAAGATGGAATAGGAATTTTCTGACTCTCGCCATAAAAGTTCTAAACTATCGACAGTATGTCACAAATTTTAATTCATTGGCTGAGATAGTACCCTATTCCAATTACCCAAAACCTAAGCTTAATGCAATAATTAATGGTGGTTAGTAACGGCAATAAGAGGGCACATTAAGGTTTCAAAGCCTGCTCATTATAAATCCATTATGGATCTACCTTAGCTGCTCACGTTTTATAGATTAAGAAATAACCAGTCAAAGCTGAGACTGCCCTAAAGTTTGTCAAAGATTTTATAGCTAAGTTTAAAAGGATTAAGAATGGAGGCGTTTAACCCTCCTGATGAATGATTAGAGGTAGTTCACGTTAATAATGACACCAGATAAATCCCTTATGGTGATTTTATGGCTAGGAGTTATGTTTGGTTTCAGGTGCTGCTATGTCTCTCGTAAGACCATAAGTTTAGTAAACTTTTAGAAACTCTCCCGTAAGAACCCTAGATATTAAGTGTAAGGTAAAACTTACAAGCAAAACCATAAGAACCATTTCTTCTGTTCCTATCAGAAATTTCCAATTGTGAGAATTCTAGAAGTATCCTCTCTCTAGAAGATATGCGGCAACACATAGTTGATATCTCTTCGATCTCTATCGATTTCGAATACCAGACAGTATGATAAAAGCATCATATGAGGATTTGTGTATTTTAATATGTCCCATAGATTGCTTCCATGCCTGATCAGTATGGAGGTTTAATGCATGGGACCACAAAGATATCCCGATGGTCATATGGTACTAAAGTCAACTAATGGTACTCAAGGAAGATATCCATAATGGAATTGTCCAAGTAAATGTTCCCGAATAAGGAATTCGTGGACTTATAACATAAATGTGTCACTTATTTGACACAAGCAATGATGGATGAACTGAGCCCTGAGATTTGGAAAATCTCTGCAACCTCCTTGTATCTTAATTATCTTCTCCTAAGATTACCCTGTTTACCTCCTGAGAGGCAAGTGGAGTTGAGATTTATATTCCATTTAGGGCCGTATTATTATGAAATCTCCAAGACGGCTAGTACCATCATTGGAAGAATCGAAACCCTGATTTAGTAAGTTTTAAGATAGAGGATTCATAAAGCCTAACTCAATATTCTGAGAATTCGGTATAGTTAATTAAGAAAGACGGTTCATTTTGCTTATGCATTGATTACCGCAACCCTAATTAGGCAGCAATAAAGAATCGCCATCAGCTGCCCAGGATCGTCGATTTGTTCGACTAACGGCAAGGATTTGCTATTCTTTAAAAAAAATAGTTTTAAGCAGTGGTTGGAATAACCATCTCACCTTAAGATAAGCTTTTCTATAATAGTTGATATATATAAGTATTAAGGCTGCTCCTTGGGAGACCTTGTAAAGATGGAATGTTAAACATCTATTGTTAGACAGAAGATTGGTAAGTTCAATTGTCAGGATCTGAAAGTTACCTTGGAAACAACGAATAAGATCATGCAAATGCATAATCATTTGTAAGTTGCCAGTATTCGGCAGAGAATCAAGGATTAATGAATGTAGCAACCCTCCTAAGATCTTGTTATGGAATAAGGTTCAACAAAAGATATCACCTTGGAAGGGTGTGCCAATTTGTTAATTATCAGGCTAGTTAAGCTCTGAATATATATAGAATCATTCGAGGGAATCGAATGCATCAAGATCAAATAGCTTATAAGATAAAAACCTATTTAAGAAGCTTGGTGGAACTCGCAATATGACCCACATTAGTGAGTTATGGATATGTTTCGCCAATAAGTCGAGACGAATTATCACATAATGATATGCAGATTAATGAAAATTTATGATATGATGAGAACCCTGTATCGATTGAGGATCGACAGGTTAAGAAGTTCCAAAAAGGATACATGTACCTATCATAGAGGTCAACTTGGGAGCTTGGAAAGGCTCCAGATATGCTATAAAAGTTAAGCCCATTATGCGACAAAAAGGAACTTTCAGCATTTTAGCAAATCTCGAGGTCGAGATTTCTTTTAAGGGGGTGAGGATGTAACACCTCGTAAAATCACGTCCAATGATGTATTGACACGTGTAATAAACCCTAATAAAGTCCAATATTGAATTTAAGGGACTAATTTTTCGAAAAAATAAAAAAAACTTCGATTATGAAAGGACTGGAAGTGTTAGCATGCCTAAAATAAGATTCTAAATAACATCATATGGTATATATATTCACAAATGAGCCACTTGTTGATCAAGTGTAGTCGTTTACCTAATTAATTGAAAGTTTGCGCAATAAAGGGTTAAAAGCGTCAACATGTTAATTCTTACCTCTGAGTGACCTGTTAACAAACCGGGAGCTTCATGATATTTTATTATACTCTCAGGAATGCCAAATAATGGCCGTTTATGGTTTTTATGCCTATAAGTAAAGTTACGCGTAACTTTGCAAGTTAGAGGGACTAAAAGTGTCAATATGTTTAATTGTACCTCTGAATGACCTTTTAGCGAACCTGAAGCATCGTGATGTTTAATAATACTTTCAAGAATGCCTAATATGGATTAGATAAGGCTTTAATGCTATTAAATGATGAAATACGCAAGTCTGCGCAATAGAGGGACCTAAAGCGTCAACTTTTGAATCTACGCCTTTCAGTGACCATTTAAGCGAACGGGAGCGTAGTAATATTTAAGTATATGCTTGGTAATGATTAATATGGGCCATGGAAGGCTTAGATATCATTAAATGGCATTTCGCGCTACTTTGCGCAATTAAAGGACTAATTGCGTCAAACTGCAAAAGTATGTCGATTCGTATAGAATCGAACCTTCCGGAATATGACCATAAGTTAAACATACCCTATTTATCCTTTATATAGCTTAGAAATAGGCTTAGAGGTGTTTCGTGAGCAAAAATAAACTTTTAAGTAATGCAGGGACTAAAAGTGTCAAAAAGTGCACAAGTTTGCATTTTCGCGCATATCTCACATTCTGTATATCTCCGGACACCCAAAAATTTATGTAAGCACTAAATTATTTTATTTTAGTGTTCGGTTTGATAAAATTCCATTCGTCGCGTAATTTGGTTCGTTTTTCGTGTCTGTCCGTGTTTCGTCGTAATTAACCGAACAACGTGACCGTACGACCAAACGAACCGACATCCGGCATATTTTTGAGCATGTTTCACTAGAGCCTTAAAAATGGTTTAACGGGCCTTAGATGTGTCGGAAATGGCATTTTGAAGTGCAGGGGCCAAAATTGTCAACAAATGAAAGTATATGTATACTGTACTGGTCCTTACGGACCGTATATACTGACCCTTACGGTCCGTATAACCTGACCAGCTCCAGAAATCAGAAAACCAGCTTTGGTTTTGCTCTTTGTCTCACATGATTGATTCTATGGGCTGAATTTGGAACACCCATGGTTTTCTAAATCAATGGGCATACTTGTAGGGCTGAGATCGAATCCTGTTTATCGAGGAACGACCCTAACGACTCTCAAAATCCTATAAATACCCCTTTATTTTGGGTTTTCACTTGCACCTTCATTCACTTCTGATTGCTCTGAATTCTTTGAGGGTCTTGAGCTTCTTGAGAACCTCTTTCAGTCCTTTGGACTCTTGTAAGTAATTCCTTCATGCTTAGTTTAATTATTTAGCGTTTTAAACCGAAAAGTCAAGCGTTATCGATAAACGCTTTAACTTTTAAACGGTTGAGTCATTTTTCGCAACGAACATGGCTACTTGACCGTAATTAGGTAGGTGTTTAACCCTCAAAAGGGCACCTCCTAATTACCACGTTTACTTAGTTTAATTGTCAGGTCAAATAAAAGTCAAACGGGTTAGTTTTAAATAAAATACATAACTATTAATATAAAAGTCATAAAATCAGTTTTCTCACTTTAATAACTTGGTAAGTATTGAACATGCCTAAGCATGATTCAACCCGACAATTCTAATTATAGGCTCGGTTCGAAACCGAAAGTCGCAAAAGTTGACTTTTGCTTTGACTTTCAGTTCTGACCTGATTTAGCTTAGTTTAGATATGCCTTAGGATTTCATTAGGACCATATTATAGGTTAGTATAATCCTCCGAGGTCATACAACTTGGTTCCATAGAAATCCTAGTTCATGCTTGTTTCCGTTAAAGGCCTAGATGTTGACCGTTATGCCCTTTTGACCTTAAAATGATATTTTGAAAATGTGAGAGGATAGAAACCTTCACTACTGAATTATAAACTTGTCCTTAAAATTTGACATCAGTTTGAGGTCTAGGTTAGGAGTTACGCTCAATAGCGTAATTAGAAACCTTTTTGTTAATTAAACGACAAAATTAGCGTATAGCCTATCTAAACCCATTTTTTGATACCAAACTTTTTACCTACTGTTATAAAATAATATTTTGGGATTTTTAAAGATTTTTATTTATTTTTAGGCTGAGCATAAAATAGGGTTCTAACTCTAATTCGGTAATTGTCGGTTTTGCCCTTTTGGGCTATAAAATGAGTTTTATAAATCCTTTTGACCCCAAACCTTTTTCTACTGATCTAATATGATAAATACAATATTTTGAGCCTTCTGGAATAATAAAAATATCAGCTTTCCTTTGAAAACCCGGAAATGGCTCTAAATCGTCTTCTTAAGCGTTTATTAACGCATAGTATGTATTAAAAACATTTTAAACATATAAGAGTTGATGCCTACTGATATTTTAAGTAAAATTATATACTTTAACAGTAAGGAAAAGTTTGGAACTCAGATTTCCAGTTTTGACCTTTAAAGCTAATGTGAAATTACCAAAATGCCCCTACAGTGCATAGTTTGGTTATAAGTAGTAAATTTCACATATACGCTATACCCTACTGTTATAACTTATTAAATTAAGTATTTTTACTAATTATATCAGACCTGGAACTCAGAATAATATTTAAACTCTCTTATAACCTTTAAAATGACCAAAATACCCCTACGTGGCATAAATTGGTCTTAAACACGTTTTGGGCATAATGGAAGGTATCCTACTGATATCACAACATATTTAAGGCATATTAGCTTAGGAAACCTGTTCATGACTCTTGTGGTTACCCGTTACACCCTTTTCGCGTTCGGACCGGCTTTTGTAACTAGTTTGCATAAATTAGCCGAAACGGGTCAAACCTTATCATTTTGATAACAAAATCCAGAATGTGTTTAGTTTACCCATATTAAACAAGTATACAAACTTGTCGGGTCTAAACCACATTCTAATCCGGTCTTCGCATAATCATGCGTTTTAAACCGTATCTTCCTTTAAAACTAACCGGTCTAAGCTTAGGCTTAATTAAAGACCCGTCAGGAATCTAATAGGTTATTAAAAACCTTCGTTCCAGATTTAGGAGCCAAGTAAAAGCTATCCGTACTTGCTTGGTGGTATACGGCTGGGATAAATTGTATAAATTTGCTCAGGTAAATACTTTTAACTTATTTTCCCTATACGGGCTTGGGGTACGGTATATAAAATACCGCTTGGTCGGGCATTGAATCTTTAATCACATGAAGGTTAAATCATTGAAATGACCCGTTTAAATTGTTTTGTTTGCTTAAAGCCTTTGGGGGGTTAATGACCATGTCCCGGATATCCTTGGCATCATTTTACGAAATGGCCACGACCTAAGCACGCGGGTGTAGGCGTACACCCGTTAGTGTATATATAAATATTAAGGTATAACCGCCGGTTTTGGGGGAAATCGCTGCGGGACTATATCATGCGGTGTGTCTATTGATCTTTAACCCGGCGTAAACCCGGGCTACTGAACGTATAAGAAACATGTAATTCTTTTACAAGTTTATATTCAAATAATTATCCCAAGTAATAAAAATCTTTTGTACCATGTGCATTCAAATCAATTTTAAACCTTTTCAAAATGAGTCAGTTAAATTGTATTTACCAGTGAAAACTGATGTATTTTTCCCAAAAAGACTAAGTGCAGGTACTACGCGTAATAGGCTGGTCTCTCCTAGCATCAAATAGAAGTCTTGCAAGCTTAGATGCCTGAAGTCTGCTGAACAAAGTTTCCTCTTTATCTTGATCCGCCTGTGGATCCTTTACATTCCATTTGTAATACCTTGATATTACTTTATATCGGTTTGTAATATATTTATCTTTTTGCTTCCGCTGTGCATTTAAATATTGTGTTGTTTGACTATGACGATATCAACTACGTCACGATACCCCCACCGGGCCCACCAGTGACACGTGTAAATATCGGGGTGTGACAGGTTGGTATCAGAGCCAACATTGAGTGAATTAAACACTAGCCTTTTGTGTTTAATCTCAATGACACAGTAGCACATTCCTTAAACCTTCTGAGTCTAGACTTAACATAGGAATACTCTCATCTCTATTCGGAGAATTATTGCTTTCAATTTTACATTTTAATATGTCGCCAAGCAAAGAAGCCGTAATGGAAATTCTCCCCATTTGAAGCCTAGGGAAGGCCGAGCTTCATACTGCGACTAGGATTAACGTGCAACCAAGGAGAAGACATTCAGAAATAAAATGAAGAAGAAACTCCTTTTTGCTAAAGATCGTTTCCTTAGTAGTCCTTATAAGGACATATTTATCTTTCAGTCCCTTCGAGGACAACATTATTTCTTAGAAGTCCCGTTTAGGGCAACCATGTACCTGTTTAAATTTTAATGGAACGGTTAGATTTAAAATAATGTTCCTATTATAAGATCTACCATTATAATAAAATGGCAAAATCTAAAAAGGACAAGACCTAGCTCATGTGTCGTTTTAAGACAGGGCCAAGATGGTAGTTCTACAATTAGATTCAGATCCTTGTTTACATCTCAATTCAGGATTGTTCTGCTATAAATATTAAAAGAATCTTAAAGATAAAACCTAGCTTAAGTGTCATTTGCAGACATGGCCAAGATGGTAAAACCTATCCAAAAGATTCAAAACCTTGTTAACACAATCTTAAAAAGGTAAAACCTAGCCTAAATGTCGTTTGCAGGCATGGACAAGATGGTAAAACCTATTCAAAAGATACAGAACCTTGTTAACATCTGAAAGCATAATTAACATGCTTGACAAAATGTGATTCGATAAAGTCACATAAGTCGTTCTTAAAAAGGGGTTATTCTAAATTCCCTTATTTAAATAATCATCCCTTGAGGATGAAGTGCCTACGGGCTATAATTAACATCCTCTGAGACTAAAGACAGTGGTAGCCTACAACTCCCTGTCGAGAAAAGGTAATGAACTTTGATTCAAACCTTAATGCCTCGATTCCATAAAATTTGGGCTTATAAATTAAACTTGTCTACGTGACTAGGCCGTTTATGCCATTATTAACTTATAATTTAGGATTTATGATAAGAATCCTGAACAATTATATATTTATCAAATTAACTAAAATGGTTGTTAAAGACCATGGGTTATAAATTTTAGTGATTTCACATAAGTCTATTCTAAAGACTCAAATCTTTGTTTACACCCGTAAACATGTTAACATTCCTAGCAGATGTGATTCGATCACATAATTCATCCTTATACTAGATTCTCCCGAAATACTTTCTTATTAAGTGAATTAAGCATCCATTAAGGATGTAATACTTACGGGCCATACTCATTGTCATGTAAGACAAAAGACAGTCGTAGCCTACAACTCCCTATCAAGAAAAGGCAATGAACAACGTTCAAAGCCTAAATACCTGATTCTACAAAATCATGGTTTATAATTTAAAGTTGCCCTGGTGACTTGGCCTCTTTGTGCCATAGTTATGTTTTAAATAAATTTAGGATAATTATAATGGGAATCCTAAATAAAATAAATATTATTCCTTTTCTGCCAGTATATGTATTAAAAAGAATCTTAAAAGGTATAACCTAGCTTGAAGGTCATTTAAGACCTGGCTAAGATGGTAAAACCTGTTTAAAAGAGATTCAGATCCTTATTAACACCTGAAAACGTATTAACACTCATGACAACGGTGATGCGATAAAATCACACTTGTCATCTTTATATTAGGAACTTCCAAACCCTTATTTAGCCTAAATGATCCATAGGAATCATGGCTAATAAACGTCGAACATGATGTACACATCAAAACATCCATCTAGGATGTATACCTATGGGTAAGGATATGTACATAGAAAAGATAGTATTATTTCATAACTTCTTGTCGAAAAAAAGAACTGTGAAATTTTCCGATCCAACGGAATCATTGATTATGTTTTAAAATTTCCCTAGTGACAAGGCATCTGTGCCATCAAAAGTCCTTTGGAACAAGCCCTTGTGCTATATAAAATGTCGATACGACATTGACAGTTGTGACTGATGTCCCCTGTCTAATAAATATGAAGGATTATATTCTGTTTATACGCCAAAGATGATTTATTTTAAAACCTAGGCAAAACATAATCAAATTAACTTAATACAATCTATTGGCCTATATGGTTTGTTTGTACCATGGCTATTTAATTAACAAAGTTCGACAATTCACTATATAACTAGGCAAAGCATTACTACTTGGTTGTAGCCTTCAAAGCTTCATTATAGCCGATTCCTCTGAAGCTCACAATCATCTAGTCAATCAGAATAATGATACAAGACTGAACTTAACGGGCGCCGAGTTACAGGCTATGATAAATACAGCCGTAAACAACGCCGTGGACCGTGCGTTGAAGGATCATAAGCGAAAGTGCGATGATACCCCAAATAAGGGTTGCAAAAAGGGTAAGGCTGGTTCAAACCAGTCCAAGCCAAAGGAGGCAAGACCCAAATGCAGTAACTGTAGAAAGCAACATTTTAGAAATTGCACGATAGACCCACGTGCTAAAATGTGTGGAATTTGCAAGACCAAGGGCCACAAGACCTTGGATTGCTAGAAGTTGGAAGACGCAACCTGCTATGGTTGCAATGAAAAAGGGCACATCAAAACTAATTGCCCAAATAAAACCAAGAAGCCTAGGGAGGCTAAGAAGACCCAAGCTGGAAGCTCTCAAATGGATGCTCAAGAGGCTAGTCAGGATGACAATGTCACAATAGGTACTTTCTTTGTCAATAACGCTCATGCTGGAGTATTATTTGATTCAGGTTTAGATAAGTCTTTCATAGACAATGGATTTAGTAAATCATTAAATCTGCCTGTTAAAACTCTAAGCGTTAAGAATAAAGTAGAATTGACCGATAGTGCCTTAGAGACTGCTTCAACAATATTAGATGGATGTTTTATATCCACTAGGAATCATTCTTATCCGCTGTCCTTGTTTCCGTTAAAAAAAGAGGGACTCGATATAGTGGTAGGAATGAATTGATCGTCTTAAAGATCAAGCCCAAATTATGGGAGATAAGAAGCAAGTAGTTATCAAGACCCCTTATGTTGAGCCTTTGACAATTCAAGGAGACGCTAGGTATAGATTGCCTAAGCACTTGCTGAATTTGGTATTTAATACCAAAGCTATGAGTACGGAAACTCAGAGGAGACAAACAAAAGTCGCGATGCTAGAAATGCGACAAATGTTAATGGTGCATCAAATGTGAACCTCAATGTTAAGGGAGTTAATCTCCAAAACTGTGATTAATGCAGCTGTTAGAAAGGCTATGAGAAAAGTCATGAAAAGGTTCAAGAAGCTGAATGTGGCTTGCTCTAGAACACATGCCACTGCTCATAAGAAGAGCTTTATTCATACTTTAAATGCGAAGAATAAACCCAACAAAATGATATATGGCAAGGAGCCCCATTCCTTTTTAGGATGTACTTAAAAAGTACTTCGTCTCTCGGAAGTCAAGAGACTTCAATGGTAAAAAAAGGCCATCAATTGCAGGGAATTGTTGGATGAAGTAGAATCCATTTGGTGTATCAGCAGTTATGCTGGAAAGGACATGGTGTGGTATGCACCCCAATCGTTAGACGGCAATACCCTTAATTAGTATGGACATTAATGAAGTCCACAAGAAACATCCTCTTAAATAGTATGAGATGGTCCCAGTTCTAAGGACCTTATTAGAAAGACCTATTATTCGCATCGAAATGGAAAAAGATGGAATAGGAATTTTCTAACTCTCGCCAAAAAAGTTCTAAACTGTCGACAGTATGTCGCAAATTTTAATTCATTGGCTGAGATAGTACCCTATTCCAATTACCCAAAACCTAAGCTTAATGCAATAATTAATGGTGGTTAGTAACGGTAATAAGAGGGCACATTAAGGTTTCAAAGCCTGCTCATTATAAATCCATTATGGATCTACCTTAGCTGCTCACGTTTTATAGATTAAGAAATTTACCAGTCAAAGCTGAGACTGCCCTAAAGTTTGTCAAAGATTTTATAGCTAAGTTTAAAAGGATTAAGAATGGAGGCGTTTAACCCTCCTAATGAATGATTAGAGGTAGTTCACGTTAATAATGACAACAGATAAATCCCTTATGGTGATTTTATGGCTAGGAGTTACGTTTGGTTTTAGGTGCTGCTAAGTCTCTCGTAAGACCATAAGTTTAGCAAACTTTTAGAAACTCTCCCGTAAGAACCCTAGATATTAAGTGTAAGGTAAAACTTACAAGCAAAACCATAAAAACCATTTCTTCTGTTCCTATCAGAAACTTCCAATTGTGAGAATACTAGAAGTATCCTCTCTCTAGAAGATATGCGGCAGCACATAGTTGATATCTCTTCAATCTCTATCGATTGCGAATACCAGACAGTATGATAAAAGCACCATATGAGGATTTGTGTATCTTAATATGTTCCATAGATTGCTTCCATGCCTGATCAGTATGGAGGTTTAATGCATGGGACCACTAAGATATCCCGATGGTCATATGGTACTAAAGTCAACTAATGGTATTCAAGGAAGATATCCATAATGGAATTGTCCAAGTAAATGTTCCCGAATAAGGAATTCGTGGACTTATAACATAAATGTGTCACTTTTTTTGGGTAAAGGGTTACCCCGCTGATTCTATTAAAATGCCAAACGCAAATAAGAACAAGTAGTGAGGATGTGTTCCACACTAGTTCATATACAGGACATGCCCCATATATGTAAAACAAAAAACAAAAACCAAAGACCTATAATACCCCATAACCTAGTCTACTATACATCATGACACGACATCTAGTAGACAAAACAATGCAAACCACAAAACATAATCTCAGCCACCATCATCAAAAATAAAGTGGCCACAAAACCGCAGCCCCTTCAGACGAAAAGCAGACAACCTATCCATTCGAGAACTTTGAAGAAGAGGTGCTTGCCCCTGCTTTCGAAGAAAAAGGATGAGTACCCGATGTCATGAATGCACTAGTTTCGTTGTAGATTTCTTCAACCTCCTCCTCATCCGATTCCTGCCTGTCACTCGACGGTTTCTTCTCAACTCGGCCCGCGGTGGACCCTCCCTGATTACCAGCCACTCGACCCACTGTGGTACCATTACCATCGTCATCTTTAAGACAGTCAAAGGGGTTCGATGTTGAAACCTGTTTCGAATTTTTCACCGCCGAATCCGGTTTAGATTTGGCAACTGGACGATAAACTACCTTAGGTTTTTGATTTTTTATATGAAGCCCTTGTGTAGTAGCTTTCTTCTTTTTGGCACCCACAACCTGAAATTCATCACCATTCTTTCCAGAATCCCTGTTTGGAACAACCTGGGTGTTCTTTGGGCACGAAGAATCATCATGACCAAACACACAACAGGACGAACACCTTAACGGTTCCCAATCATACTCAATCTTAACCTCCGCCACTGAATGGCCATCACCCTCCAAAGAAGGGATTGCAACATTAACACTCTTCTTTAAATCAGCCCCTGCCTGTACCTCAATGACATAAATGTGTCACTTATTTGACATAAGCAATGATGGATGAACTGAGGCCTGAGATTTGGAAAATCTCTGCAACCTCCTTGTATCTTAATTATCTTCTCCTAAGATTACCCTGTTTACGTCTTGAGAGGCAAGTAGAGTTAAGACTTATATTCCATTCAGGGCCGTATTATTATGAAATCTCCAAGACGGCTAGTACCGTCATTGGAAGAATCGAAACCCTGATTTAGTAAGTTTTAAGATAGAGGATTCATAAAGCCTAACTCAATATTCTGAGAATTCGGTATAGTTAATTAAGAAAGACGGTTCATTTTGCTTATGCATTGATTACCGCAACCCTAATTAGGCAGCAATAAAGAATCGCCATCAGCTGCCCAGGATCGTCGATTTGTTCGACTAACGACAAGGATTTGCTATTCCTTAAAAAATTAGTTTTAAGCAGTGGTTAGAATAACCATCTCACCTTAAGATAAGCTTTTCTATAATAGTTGATATATATATAAGTATTAAGGCTGCTCCTTGAGAGACCTTGTAAAGATGGAATGTTAAACATTTATTGTTATACAAAAGATTGGTAAGTTCAATTGTCAGGATATGAAAGTTGCCTCAGAAACAACGAATAAGATCATGCAAATCCATAATCATCTGTAAGTTGCCAGTATTCGGCAGAGAATCAAGGATTAATGAATGTAGCAACCCTCCTAAGATCTTGTTATGGAATAAGGTTCAACAAAAGATATCACCTTGGAAGGGTGTGCCAATTTGTTAATTATCAGGCTAGTTAAGCTCTGAATATATATAGAATCATTAGAGGGAATCGAATGCATCAAGATCAAATAGCTAATAAGATAAAAACCTATATAAGGAGCTTGGTGGAACTCGCAATATGACCAACATTAGTGAGTTATGGATATGTTTCGCCAATAAGTCGAGATGCATTATCCCATAATTATATGCAGATTAATGAAAATTTATGATATGATGAGAACCCTGTATCGATTGAGGATCGACAGGTTAAGAAGTTCCAAAAAGGATACATGTACCTATTATAGAGGTCAACTTGGGAGCTTGGAAAGGCTCCAGATATGCTATAAAAGTTAAGCCCATTATGCGACAAAAAGGAACTTTAAGCATTTTAGCAAATCTCGAGGATGTAACACCTCGTAAAATCGCGTCCAATGATGTATTGACACGTGTAATAAACCCTAATAAAGTCCAATATTGAATTTAAGGGACTAATGTTTCAAAAAATCAAAAAACTTTGATTATGAAAGGACTGGAAGGGTTAGCATGCCTAAAATAAGATTCTAAATAACATCATACGGTATTTATATTCACAAATGAGCCACTTGTTGATCAAGTGTAGTCGTTTGCCTAATTAATTGAAAGTTTGCGCAATGAAGGGTTAAAAGCGTCAACATGTTAATTCTTACCTCTGAGTGACCTCCTAACAAACTGGGAGCTTCATGATATTTGATTATACTCTCGGGAATGCCAAATAATGGCCGTCTATGGTTTTTATGCCTATAAGTAAAGTTACGCGCAACTTTGCAAGTTAGGGGGACTAAAGTGTCAATATGTTTAATTGTACCTCTGAATGACCTTTTAGCGAACACGAAGCATCGTGATGTTTAATAATACTTTCAGGAATGCCTAATATGGATTAGATAAGGCTTTAATGCTATTAAATGATGATATGCGCAAGTCTGCGCAATAGAGAGACCTAAAGCGTCAACTTTTGAATCTACGCCTTTCAGTGACCATTTAAGCGAACAAGAGCGTAGTAATATTTAATTATATGCTTGGGAATGATTAATATGGGCCATGGAAGGCTTAGATATCATTAAACGGCATTTCGCGCTACTTTGCGCAATTAAAGGACTAATTGCGTCAAACTGCAAAAGCATGTCGATTCGTATAGAATTGAACCTTTCGGAATA
Organism: Helianthus annuus; assembly: GCF_002127325.2. Classification (NCBI taxonomy): domain Eukaryota; kingdom Viridiplantae; phylum Streptophyta; class Magnoliopsida; order Asterales; family Asteraceae; genus Helianthus; species Helianthus annuus. The sequence goes on along the minus strand of NC_035446.2, from coordinate 49,183,317 downwards.
TGACCATTAGTTAAACATACCCTATTTATCCTTTATATATCTTAGAAATACGCTTAGAGGTGTTTCGTGTGCAAAAATAAACTTTTAAGTCATGCAGGGACTAAAAGTGTTAAAAAGTGCACAAGTTTGCATTATCGCGCATATCTCACATTCTCTATATCTCCGGACACCCAAAAATTTATGTAAGCACTAAATTATTTTATTTTAGTGTTTGGTTTGATAAAATTCCATTCGTCGCGTAATTTGGTTCGTTTTTCACGTCTGTCCGTGTTTCGTCGTAATTAGCCGAACAACGTGACCGTACGACCAAACGAACCGACATCCGGCATATTTTTGAGCATGTTTCATGTTCCCTATGCTTAGGCATCATTGTAGAGCCTTAAAATGGTTTAACGGGCCTTAGATGTGTCGGAAATGGCATTTGGAAGTGCAGGGGCCAAAATTGTCAACAAATGAAAGTATATATATACTGTACTGTTCCTTACGGACTGTATATACTGACCCTTACGATCCGTATAACCTGTCCAGCTCTAGAAATCAGAAAACCAGCTTTGGTTTTGCTCTTTGTCTCACATGATTGATTCTATGGGCTGAATTTGGAACACCCATGGTTTTCTAAATCAATGGGCATACTTGTAGGGCTGAGATCGAATCCCGTTTATCGAGGAACGATCCTAACGGCTCTCAAAATCCTATAAATACCCCTTTGTTTTGGGTTTTCACTTGCACCTTCATTCACTTCTGATTGCTCTGAATTCTTTGAAGGTCTTGAGCTTCTTGAGAACCTCTTTCAGTCCTTTGGACTCTTGTAAGTAATTCCTTCATGCTTAGTTTAATTATTTAGCGTTTTAAACCGAAAAGTCAAGCATTATCGATAAACGCTTTGAATTTTAAACGGTTGAGTCAATGTTCGCAACGAACATGGCTACGTGACCGTAATTAGGTAGGTGTTTAACCCTCAAAAGGGCACCTCCTAATTACCACGTTTACTTAGTTTAATTGTCGGGTCAAATAAAAGTCAAACGGGTTAGTTTTAAATAAAATACATAACTATTAATATAAAACTCATAAAATCAGTTTTTTCACTTTAATAACTTGGTAAGTATTAGTTGAACATGCCTAAGCATGATTCAACCCGACAATTCTAAGTATAGGCTCGGTTCGGAACCGAAAGTCGCAAAAGTTGACTTTTGCTTTGACTTTCAGTTCTGACCCGATTTAGCTTAGTTTAGATATGCCTTAGGATTCCATTAAGACCATATTATAGGTTAGTATAATCCTTCGAGTTTATACAACTTGGTTCAATAGAAATCCTAGTTCATGCTTGTTTCCGTTAAATGCCTAGATGTTGACCGTTATGCCCTTTTGACCTTAAAATGATATTTTGAAAATGTGAGAGGATAGAAACCTTCACTACTGAATTATAAACTTGTCCTTAAAATTTGACATCAGTTTGAGGTCTAGGTTAGGAGTTATGCTCAATAGCGTAATTAGAAAGCTTTTTGTTAATTAAACGGCATAATTAGCGTATAGCCTATCTAAACCCAATTTTTGATACCAAAATTTTTACCTACTGTTATAAAATAATATTTTTGGATTTTTGAAGATTTTTATTTATTTTTAGGCTGAGCATAACATAGGGTTCTAACTCTAATTCGGTAATTGCCGGTTTTGCCCTTTTGGGCTATAAAATGAGTTTTGTAAATCCTTTTGACCCCAAACCTTTTTCTACTGATCTAATATGATAAATACAATATTTTAAGCCTTCTGGAATAATAAAAATATCAGCTTTCCTTTGAAAACCCGGAAATGGCTCTAAATCATCTTCTTAAAGCGTTTTTAACGCATAGTATGTATTAAAAACATTTTAAACATATAAGAGTTGATGCCTACTGATATTTTAAGTATATTTGTATACTTTAATAGTAAGGAAAAGTTTGGAACTCAGATTTCCAGTTTTGACCTTTTAAGCTTATGTGAAATTACCAAAATGCCCCTACGGTGCATAGTTTGGTTATAAATAGTAAATTTCACATATACGCTATACCCTACTGTTATAACTTATTAAATTAAGTATTTTTACTGATTATATCAGACCTGGAACTCAGAATAATATTTAACCCTACGGGGCATACATTGGTCTTAAACACGTTTTGGGCATAATGGAATGTATCCTACTAATATCACAACATATTTAAGGCATATTAGCTTAGGAAACCTGTTCATGACTATTGTGGTTACCCATTACGCCCTTTTTGCATTCGGACAGGCTGATGTAACTAGTTTGCATAAATTAGCCGAAACGGGTCAAACCTTATCATTTTGATAACTCCAGAATGTGTTTAGTTTACCCATATTAAACAAGTATACAAGCTTGTCGGGTCTAAACCACATTCTAATCCAGTGTTCGCATAATCATGCGTTTTAAACCATTGTCACAAATTATCTCAGCTGGTACTCCAAACCTGGTCAGGATATTCCTCTTTATGAAAGATACTACTTCCCGGTCTCTAACTTGAACAAATGCTTTAGCTTCAACCCACTTAGAGAAATAATCACTCATTGCCAGCATGAAGACTTTTCCTCCAGGAGCCTTTGGCAACTTTCCTACTATATCCATTCCCCATTTCATGAATGTCCAAGGGGAAACAATAGGATACAGTGGTTCAGCAGGCTGATGTAATATATTACTGTGTCTTTGACATGCATCACACCTTCGAGCATATTCTGCAACATCTTTCCTCATCGTCGGCCAATAATATCCTGTTCTTAATACCTTTGAGAATAACGACCTGCCCCCAGTGTGGTTACCACAATCCCCTTCATGTATATTCTGAAGTACTTCTTTGGCTTCAGGATCTTCCAAGCATCTTAAATATGGTCCTACAAGAGATTTCTTGTACAAAACATTATTTATAATGGTGAATCGTGATACCTTCATCCTAAATGCTTTAGGATTTTCGTCCTTAGGGACATGTCCTTCCTTGAGATATTTTATGATAGGAGCCGTCCAGGATTTAGCATTCTCATCAGGATCATGAGTAGGATCCTAAACATTGGTTACTTCATTATCCTGAGCCTTGAAGAGATCCACGGCAGGATATAGGATATGCAGTATTGGTATCTGGGTTCCCTCAGGTATCCTGACTAATGATCCTAGGTTTGCCAAGGCATCTGCTTCAGCATTATCTTCTCTTGGTACCTGTTCAAGTGTAAAAACATTGAAATATTCTGCTAATTTTTTGAGAATATCGAGATATTCAATTAACTTCTCACCTTTAATTGCATAGGACCCGTTAAAATGATTGGTAATTAATGTTTTGGTTAAAAATCAGACAAGGATTATGCAACCAAACTCTCTGTTAAGGGGTATGATGCTTGAATTGGTAAACAACAATGAGGATCACTCAGAAATGTATTGCACAAGTGACACAATGATTTGTACGAGGAAAAAGCCCTTGATCAATGAATGATCTCCGGCATAAAAAACCTCGGGTGATGGAAACTACCGATCACCAACTCAAATTAAACAATAATTCTTTACAACTTTGGATGATAGCGAGCTAGGTACAAGGATCACTATAGTGTATCGTGTAGAAATATGTGAAAATTGCTAAGTGTTTTGTTGTAAGCTATTGAGTGCAGTTGTACGAGAGTGTGTAGCCAAAATTAGCCAAGTGTTCTAAAAACTAGCTCACTACCCCTTTAAAAATAGAAGTTAACTAAGCTAACTAACATCCCGCTATTTGTGCCTTCTCCCCACGTTCTCCACAACGTCCATTTCCAGTCAAGCACGTGCAGAATAACCGTGGAATATTCTTCAGGGACGTTACCAAGACTAAGTCCAAACTGTCACTCCTGCAAAACAATACCGAATTCAAAGTGAACAATCATTAGTATAAGGATCCTTAGGATGATCCATGATCCTGATCCTGAAACACTTTTGAGGATCACCATCTGTCACAGAAGTAAGGATCACTAAACAGGATAACACATGAGGATCACGGGTCATTAGAAAATCCTCCCCTAACAATTGCCCCCAAAATATAAGGAGTAATTATGTAAAATAAACGAGTTGTATTTTGTTGATTTTATCCGCAACTAACTAACGGATATATAGCCATTTAATATTGAACTATCCGTTGCAATCCTGACGTCACAGAAGTGACTACCCTGCAAGATCATGATTATAAATAGGAGTTAGAGATAGGATCAGTTTGCATTTAAATCTTAGAGAAACTCCCTTTATAATCTCATCCGAAGATCAATCAGGTATTCTCTCTTCATCTTCTTCCTTCTCTTACTCTGTTTATTTCTTTTACCATCACTTCATACAAAATGATGCTCCGGAACTCTCCCACTAAGGATCACCAGAAAAACAGCCCACTGAAAAGTCAGGGAATCATCAAAGATTTTGCAAAGGAACTGTTGGACTCGGTATGCCCAAGACACATATTAAATTGATGTGGCTAATGCGTTATGATCCAAGTCGAGTCATACCCAATAACAAGCTAGACAAACACTTATATTATTTATTTGTGATATGATCAAACAAATAAATATTAACACTTACAATATTTAGAAATTGGTTTTCTAAATAATTACACTTGAGAAACCAATAAATTATGTGGATAATTTATTATGAGAGAATATTTTATTTTGTTATTTAACAAGTTAAATAACAATTTTAAAAGAGGTGCATAAAGTCTTGAAAACATATAGTGTTTATTTTATAAAAGTTATAGAAATAAACAAGACTTTATTTAATAAAATAAAATTGTTTTTTTTTTAAAATACCCACCTAGGGCCCGGCCCCCCTTTCTCTCTAACCAAAGAATTTGTTCCAATATCTTTTCATGCATTTTGCATGTGGAAGAAGCCATTTCATTGGGCAAAAGGGAGGTGGCTCTTCTCTCATCATTTATATATTTTTTGTGTGACAAAAATGAATAGATAATAGAGATAATCTCAAAGAAAAGGAGCTGAATTTTTTCTCCAAAAATTTCGGCCATAGAAGGGTTCCAAGGAGCTTTTCGGTTTCGTTTCAAGTGTTAAATCCTAGCTATTTCGTGGTGTTTTGTTGGAAGCTTGGGGTATACAAGCTTGAGGCCTTCTACTCTTGAAGGCAACCATTCTTGAAGCATCATCCATTTCATTCTCATTACTCCAAGAAGGTAGTTTTGCTAAACACCCTATGGTTATGTTTGATAGTATGCATCTTCATATATGGATCTGGGTTTTGGGATTTTGCATATAAATGGTTTTATATCTTATAAAAGTAACATGTTTTAAACATTATTTCCGCTGCGTTTTTATTTCATATGGATGAAATTGCTTTGATAAACATGTTAAAATCCCTTCAATGGCATCTAGAACCGCTTATGTGAGTGCATACTTCAATAGATTAAAATTTTCGGGTTTCGGGTTTGAATAAAACCCTATGGCCGAAAATTTTAACATGGTTAACCCTTTGTTTTTCAAGATTATTTTCTTACATGCATAAGAGAATCTTGAAAAATTTATTTCATATGGATGATTTGTTTGTTTGGACAAAACTTACCTTTTCGGTTTTTTGTACATAGCCGAAAATGTTTATAAAAGGGAACCATTTTTTTTATGCTTCTTGAAATTAATATATATATATTTGGATATATATATTTTGGTGCATATGACCTAGCCATGACCTTGTGTTGAATGATTGTGTTGTTATTTATTATTTCAATGGGTTGTAATAATTATTATTTTGTTCTTCCATTATAAGATATGTAATTTATTTATTTTCATTTGGTATGTAAAATAAATAGATTAGGTGCATTTTATTTTACTAGAAAAATGTATTAGGATATATTTTGTAAAAGAAGATGCACACAAAAATGAGCTTTTGGTTTGGACCATAATATTCGGTCCAAAGAACTTCATCGTTCTCAACGGGATTTTAACCCGATAACCAAAACTCATTTTTTTTGGGAGTCCAAAGGAGTTTGGAGCTGAATATAAAAGACTTTTGGAAGCCCAAAGAAGGTGGAGAAATCACAACACAAGAAGGAGACTTGAAGCATTTGGATGCGGGATCAAGTGGGTGTTCAACGACACATCGCTTGTGTCATTTTTCACCCCTTAGGAAGGACCTTTTGGCACACTTGTTTCGGCTAACAAGTGTCGTCAAAATAGTTGGCTATGGTTATGCACCTATTATTATGAATGATGTGCTTGTTTGGTTGCTTATTTTGTTGTTTAGATGATATGTCGATATGCATGACTTAACAAACTAATAATCAACAACAAGCGTAAAATTGGTTCTTAACAAAATCATTAAAATGGTTAATAAAAGGTTTTATTAAAAATTAATGATTTTTATAATAAAATGGGTTTTATTAAAAAGAACCTTGAAAATTAGTTTTCACTAAAGTACCATTAATTTGAATGCATGCAAATGTATGGTACATAATATTTTCTAACTAGAATTTTGAAATATTGAAAACCCTTTTATAAAAACAAGTCAAACGCCATCCTTTTATACAACACTCGAAATACTTGGGAACTCTTATTGTGGGATAAAGGTCACCTAACCACATTTGAGGGAACTTGTATGTTCGAGGTGGGTTTACCATGTTTGTGGGATAAAGGTCACCTAACCACTTATGTGTATAAACTCACACGTGTGTGTAAGTTGGACGACTTGATTTGAAAACCATGAACTTAGGGTCACCAAAGCATGGGGAACAAAGGTGTTGATGGGATTAAGCATGCCAACTAAACATAAAGATGTTTAAACGATCCCATATGGCTAGAAATTGCAAAGAGTTGCAATTGTCAAACGTTGACTACCTTGTTAATTTAAATAGAGGGATAAAGGTCACCTAACCAATATTTAAATGTAACGTTGGATTCTAGATTTTAATTATTAATTGTCTTTAAGACACAATAGGGTATTAATGATTAAAATATAATAGTATCGAAAATACTAAAATTGAACTTGTTAAATTTTGTAGATGGCTGCTAACAATGCAAACCCGATTACCCAAACCGTCCGAAACCTATCACTAAGAACCATCCTTGAAAAGGATCGTCTCAACCATAACAACTTCATGGATTGGTTTCGAAACTTGAGAATCGTTCTCAAACAAGAGAAGATATCCTATGTGTTGGACGATCCTATTCCCGATGAACCTAATGTGGAAGATGTGGAAGCCTACAACGATTGGGTTAAGTATACCGAGGACTCCATGCAAGCCTCATGCCTCATGTTGGGAACTATGATTCCCAAAATTCAAAAGGATTTTGAACACCACAGGGCATATGACATGATTACCCAGTTAAAGGAAATGTTCCTACAACAAGCAAGGGTGGAACGCTTCGAAACTGTTCGGGCGCTTCATGCATGTCGAATGGAGGAAACCCAATCGGTATCATCTTATGTTCTCAAGATGAAAAGCCACATTGATCGCCTCGAACGGCTAAATTGTCCCGTCTCCAAAGAGTTGGCTACGGATTTGATCCTCAACTCTTTAACAAAGAAATTTGAGAGCTTTGTTATGAATTACAACATGAATGGATGGGACAAGAGCATTGGTGAGCTTCATGCAATGCTCAAAACTGCCGAAGCAAGTATGGGCAAAAAAGCTTTACCCGTCCTTGCGATCAATGAAGGAGGAAATAAGAAAAGGCCCCACCCCGACTCTAAAGCAACCTATGCTAAAAGAAAGGGACACGTCAAGGGAAAGGGAAAAGGAAAAGCTAAAGCAGAACCCGCCAAACCAAAAGAAAAGAAGCAAAAGGTTGCTACGAATGACCCATGTTTTGAATGTGGTGAGATAGGACATTGGAAGAGAAATTGTCCGACCTATCTCAAAGAGTTGAAAAACAAGAGGGATGCAGGGCAAACCTCAGGTACTATCTTTATGATACATGTTGAGCTTAATGTTATTTCTTCTAACACATGGGTACTAGATACCGGATGTGGAACTCATATTTGCAATTCGTTGCAGGGGTTCAAAAGAAATAAACATTACAAGAAAGGGGACACTAGTCTCTTTATGGGCAACGGAGCAAAAGTTGAAGTCGAGGCTCAAGGAGACTACGTTTTAGAACTTCCAAGTGGTTTGGAAGTCATTTTGAAGAATGTTTTGTATGCTCCTAGTTTGACTAGGAACATAATTTCAGTTTCCCTTTTAAAACAATCTGGTTTCAATTTCGAATTTGTTAACTATGACATTTATGTTTCTAAGAATGATGTGTTTTATTTTAAAGCTATGTCTTTAAATGGTATTTATGAATTAGATCATGATAACGCATCATATGATAGCTCAATGTACCAAGTAACCAACAAGAAACTCAAAATGGATTTGAGTGATTCCTACCTTTGGCATTGTCGCCTTGGACATATAAGCAAGAATCGCATGCATACACTTCAGAAAAATGGTCTTTTGAATACAAATGAAGATAATTCATTTGATGTATGCGAGTCTTGTTTACAAGGCAAAATGACCAAGACGCCCTTTAGTGGAACATTTGAAAGGGCTAAGGACTTATTAGGTATCATACATTCAGATGTATGTGGTCCTTTTAAGCCGATGACTAGGAATGGTGAAAGATACTTCATTACCTTTACCGACGACTATAGTCGTTATGGTTATGTGTATTTACTAAAACACAAGGATGAAGCATTTGAAATGTTCAAAGACTTCAAAAGTGAAGTAGAAAATCAACTCAAGAAAACAATCAAAGGCCTTCGCACCGATAGAGGAGGTGAATACCTTAGTGGTGCTTTTCAAGATCATCTTAGGAGTTATGGGATTATCTCACAACTTACTCCACCTGGAACACCACAACACAATGGTGTATCTGAAAGGAGAAATCGAACTCTATTAGATATGGTTCGATCTATGATGGCTAGAAGCACATTGCCTCTATCATTTCGGGGTTACGCTTTGCTCTCCGCAGTCCGTATATTAAATATGGCCCCAACCAAGAAAGTGGAAAAGACACCTTTTGAAATATGGCACGGAAACCCTCCATCATTATCATTCTTAAGGGTTTGGGGTTGTGAAGCTTATGTTAAGCAATACACTCCAAATAAATTGGAAGTCCGATCTACTAAGTGTATCTTTGTAGGTTATCCTAAAGATGATATAGGATACTATTTCTACGACCCAACTGAGCAAAAGGTATTTGTTGCTCGAAAGGGTAAGTTCTTAAAAGCTAAGTTCCTTATGGAAGGAAACAGTGATAGAACAGTGGAACTTGAGGAGGATCAAGAACCACATGACGATACACGCTTGGTTGATACTAGCACTCAACAAGAGGTTGTTGAAAACGATCAAGAGGTTGATCGAAATACACAAAATGTTCGCAAATCTGGTAGAATTAGCAATCCACCTGAAAGATATGGATTTTTCATGGATGGATGCTACGTGGTAGATTCAGATGAACCAACCACATACCATGATGCAATGTCAAAATCCGATTGCGACAAATGGCTCGAAGCCATGAACATAGAGATGCAATCCATGTATGACAACCAAGTTTGGGAATTGGTTGTGCCACCACTTAACTCTAAAGTAGTTGGAAGTAAGTGGGTTTTCAAGAAGAAAACTGATATGCATGGTAACTTGGATACTTACAAAGCAAGACTTGTAGCAAAAGGTTTCACTCAAACTCAAGGGATTGATTATGATGAGACCTTCTCGCCTGTGGCGATGCTAAAGTCAATCAGGATATTATTTGCCATAGCCGCATATGATGACTATGAGATCTGGCAATTGGATGTAAAAATGGCATTTCTTAATGGATATCTTGATGAAGATGTATATATGGTTCAGCCTGAAGGTTTTGTCGATCCAAAACATCCTGACAAAGTATGCAAGTTAAAGAAATCAATCTATGGATTGAAACAAGCATCTAGAAGTTGGAATCACCGTTTTGATGAAGAAATTAAGAATTTTGGATTCATGAAGAACGGCGATGAAGCTTGTGTGTATAAGAAGGCTAGTGGGAGCATCATCACTTTCTTAGTACTGTATGTCGATGACATTCTACTATTTGGAAATGACATTCCAACCATGGAAGGTGTAAAAGCTTGGCTTGGAAGTTGTTTTTCCATTAAGGATCTTGGTGAAGTAGCCTACATTCTGGGAATAAAGGTCTATAGGGATAGATCAAGGCGCTTGATAGGTTTAAACCAAAGTGCATACATTGACAAAGTCTTGAATAGGTTCCAAATGGAGAACTCTAAGAGAGGTTTTGTACCTATTCAAAAGGGGACAATTTTGAATACATCTCAATGTCCAAGCTCAAAGGATGAGCAAGAGAAAATGAAAAGAATCCCATATGCGTCAGCTATAGGATCCATCATGTATGCAATGATATGCACCAGACCGGACGTCTCATGCGCCTTGAGCATGACAAGTAGATACCAACAAAATCCAGGTAGCAGTCATTGGATGGCTGTTAAAAGCATATTGAAATATCTTAGGAGGACTAAGGATATGTTCTTAATATATGGATTTGGTGAGGAGGAACTCGTTGTAAAGGGTTACACGGACGCGAGTTTCCAAACCGATCGAAGTGATTCTCGATCGCAATCAGGGTATGTCTTCATTTTAAATGGAGGAGCAGTCTCCTGGAAGAGCTCAAAACAAGACGTGGTAGCATTGTCCACTACAGAATCAGAATACATCGCCGCTTCATTGGCAGCCCAGGAAGCTGCATGGCTGAAGAAATTTATAGCCGACCTAGGGGTGGTCCCTACCATTCAAGATCCCCTAGAGATCTTTTGTGATAACGAGGGTGCAATTGCTCAAATCAAGGAACCTCGTGCGCACCAAAAGACTAGACATATCGAGCGGAGATTCAACTACATAAGGGATGAAGTTGAAAAAGGAAAGATATGTATCCGCCAAGTTCACACCGATCAAAACATTGCGGATCCACTCACGAAGCTCCTTGACAAAGGAAAACATGAGGGTCACACATGTTCCTTAGGACTTCGATATTCTAGTGATTGGATTTGATCAAATTTTGTATTTGGATATTGAAACAATTGTTATTTTAACTCATTTATGGTATTTTGAGTTACGTTTCATATTAGCATGTTTAAATTCGTGAATAACTTAATTATTCTAAATGTCCGTAGTCGATCATAATTGTGGGAACAAATATGAATGTAAGACTATTATGAACTTGGATTGGTGGATATTCATTTAGAATGAATATAGAGCAAAGTGTTGCTGCCAAAGTTCATAGATATTTGTGGGATACAAATATTGGACTGACTCGCTCTCAAATATTACTGCATGGAATCATTTGTGATTGATCATAAGTAAATTTTGAGTTAAGGCGAATATCATAGTATCCTCTGACCTGAGATACATATTGGGTCTTGATATTCACCAAATATTATGCCTTGACTTATTTCTTCGCTGTCAGTAATATGACAGTACATAAGGCTGAGCTCAGGTGTGGTACAAGGTGGTTGTGAGAGACGTATGTAGTCAAGAAGGGATTTGTTCCTCTTATTCGTTGAGAGTAAGATGTCTAAGGCCTGATAAAGTTAAATCAACAGAGAGTGATCACTCTATGTCTCTGGATTTAACATGACATCTGTAACGAAAGGATAAATGATAGATTCACCTGAATCATGTTCAAGTAAGGGACTTGAAAGGGATGATGTTATTGAATGGCAAATATAGTCATACGTATTGGGGGTAGTAAACCGTAGTTAGGCGTCATTTACTGCTTGCATCAATCTTCTATGTATCTTGTGCAAGTGGGAGATTGTTGGACTCAGTATGCCCAAGACACATATTAAATTGATGTGGCTAATGCGTTATGATCCAAGTCGAGTCATACCCAATAACAAGCTAGACAAACACTTATATTATTTATTTGTGATATGATCAGACAAATAAATATTAACACTTACAATATTTAGAAATTGGTTTTCTAAATAATTACACTTGAGAAACCAATAAATTATGTGGATAATTTATTATGAGAGAATATTTTATTTTGTTATTTAACAAGTTAAATAACAATTTTAAAAGAGGTGCATAAAGTCTTGAAAACATATAGTGTTTATTTTATAAAAGTTATAAAAATAAACAAGACTTTATTTAATAAAATAAAATTGTTTTTTTTTAAAAAAAATACCCACCTAGGGCCGGCCCCCCTTTCTCTCTAACCAAAGAATTTGGTCCAATATCTTTTCATGCATTTTGCATGTGGAAGAAGCCATTTCATTGGGCAAAAGGGAGGTGGCTCTTCTCTCATCATTTATATATTTTTTGTGTGACAAAAATGAATAGATAATAGAGATAATCTCAAAGAAAAGGAGCTGAATTTTTTCTCCAAAAATTTCGGCCATAGAAGGGTTCCAAGGAGCTTTTCGGTTTCGTTTCAAGTGTTAAATCCTAGCTATTTCGTGGTGTTTTGTTGGAAGCTTGGGGTATACAAGCTTGAGGCCTTCTACTCTTGAAGGCAACCATTCTTGAAGCATCATCCATTTCATTCTCATTACTCCAAGAAGGTAGTTTTGCTAAACACCCTATGGTTATGTTTGATAGTATGCATCTTCATATATGGATCCGGGTTTTGGGATTTTGCATATAAATGGTTTTATATCTTATAAAAGTAACATGTTTTAAACATTATTTCCGCTGCGTTTTTATTTCATATGGATGAAATTGCTTTGATAAACATGTTAGAATCCCATCAGGAACGCTGTTGTTTCACTGATCCACAGATCGATAGAATCCGGCACTGCTTTCCGGCGAACACCTTCTTTAAACCTTATGATCCCACTGCTCTGAGTGATCATATTTCTGAAAATTGGGTTGCCTTTCCTGTTACACCGTTCACCATAGGCTATACCTATCCTTTTCCGGCCTTTACCCAATCCTTCTTCTCTCTTACTGGCATTTCTTATATCCAAGCCATGGCAATGATCTGGAGGGTTTTGCATACCCTTGAGAGGATCATTGAGCAGGAGGGGATTGACCTAGGAATGTCAGAATTGGCCGAGATGTATGATCTCACTACCTTCGGATCCCACCGATACTTGTTCAAACGTAAGCCCGGCGAAGAACACCCAATTTTTAAAGCCACCAAGAACGACACCAATTGGAAACGGCGTTTCTTCTTCGTCAGAAGAGATTCTATCCCCAACGGAAAGGATCTACCAAGGAAATGGGCCACCCATGGTAGGATAGATGATCCTGAGAAGGATCACCAGACAGTTTTCTTTTTGTATAAGGATCACTGACACCCTTTGTTTTTTGTTATGCAGCTGTTACCGTCTCACATCTCATAGCATCTCCTGTCACTGAGGAACGACTCGCTGCTTTCAGAAGACTTGGTCCTGAAACAAGATCATTCAAGACAATCACCCAGGATTCACAAGAGGTATCCTCAGGCTCAGTCACCATGTCAAGTAAGTATCCTGTTTAAAAATTTAAATAATTAGTTAAATAGAAATAGGATAAAGATACTTATCTTGCTTTAATTGTGAAGGTGCTGGAAAAGCTTCTAAATCTGCTTCTAAGTTCAGTGTGACCGATCTGGATAACGTCCGATCCTCCAAGAAAAAGCTTCCTGCTAGCCCAACAGCTTCAATCCCCAAGGCACCCTCCAAAGGAAGGGGAGGCAAGAAAAGAAAAGCCTCTGAGGCTGAGGATCTGCAAGGCCTGTCTCTGATCCGCCACCAATTCCTCGAGTACTTCAACGATGTAAGGATCACTATCCCTGTCTATATATCCTGCTTATTTGAGGATCACCTGGTCTTGAACTGTTCTTTATCCTCTTTGCAGAAATTTGCTGAGATTGAAGACTATGTGGGGAACGTTGAGGAGCAGGATAGGAAGATTTCTGACCTCCAACAAGTTGCACTACTCAAGGATCTCAAGATTGCCGACCTCCAAAAAGAACTCCAGAATGCCAAAAATGAGACAGCCAAGGTGTTGATCAATGCTGACTACGAAAAGCATGAGATCACCCAGGATGCCAAAGTCTCTGCTGCCATTGTGATGTATAAGACCAAACTGCAGATGGCCTTGGAAGCTCAGGATCCCAACTTTGATAGGAGCACATGGGATGCGGAAGGTTGGAGGGCAAGGTTGGCTGAGCTAGACGATCAGGAGGAAGCTGACGATTGAAGCTGGAAGCAGTGGCAAGGATCATGGTGGTGAAGCTAGTGGAGCTGGAGGTGGTGATGCAGCGAAGGCGTAGGCTGCATGATTGGGCAATGATGGACATTTCTAGACACAGCCGGAGCCCAATTTTTTAGTTTTGATGGTTGTTTTTATTGAACAATGGTTGGTTTGTACTTGAACAATAGCTTTAGGGTTAAGGATCCAGGATCCTTTAGACAATAGGTAGGATTACAAATGGTGGAGGGATCCTCTATTTGGGGGATGAAGCCATTGTGATCCTGCCGCCTTTTATTACCTGCATGCTATGACCGCACAAACAATGGACACCCGTTGCCAACCCATGTGGACGGGCCACGTTTTGCTGGTAGAAACGTGGGTTGGCAATTTTGACAACTTTTGATGGTTAATCCTATGTTAATAAAATAACTTTAATCTTTTTTGGCTTAGCTCTTGTGTTGTTATCCTTTTATTTTCAATTGTACTGATATACACTTGTTTGAATAAGAAAAGTTGAGCAAATTAGATAAAGATATTTAGGATATGATCCAGGATCAAATATCCTATACCTGAAAAATTCTGGAAAGTAGTATATTTTAAGGATCATCAGTTAAGTTGTCAAAGTATAAGGGTTATTCAAATTAATAATGAATAAAATCAAAATAGTTAAGGATCATACCTGAGGATCCAAGTTAGGATCCTAGTCCTTAATACCATAACCAGGATAACTATGAGACAAACCTTAGTAAGAAATAAGGATCAAGGATCCTTGGTTGTTTAGCTTCAAAGACCTGAAATAGAACATGACTTGAGACTAAGCCAATGTAAAAGTTAGCAACTGGGGACAAGCCCAAAGGATAACTGGGGACAAGCCCAAGGATAACTGGGGACAAGCCCAAGGATCGTTTGTAAACTGGAGTATGGCCCTAACTGGCGACTATCCAAACTTAGTGGCATGAAAATGCTAAAACCTTAGCTAACGTGAAAACGTTAGAAACCTTAGGAACGGATGTATGGTACGTCTACCATTATACGTAGGATCCTAAGTATAGCCAGTACAATGGAATTATCAGCCCCTAAAGCGAGTACTGGCCCACTGCCATGAACTATACCAGGATCATCGTGCGCTACAGGCGGAACTGGGGTCAAGCCCAAATAATTGGGGTCAAACCCAAGTGACTGGTTGCTTTTGTGGATAACCATCCTTTTGCTATGGATACTTGAACTTTCAAAACTCAGAATCACGTGAGAAGTGGATAAAGGATGTTGGATCCCTATCCTTAGGTGAGAAAGTAAGGAAATGAAATAGTTTGAGATTAGGATGTTTACCAAAGTAAGGAGCACCTGTACTTTAAGGATCCTTCAAGGATACTCATGATGTAAGGATCATCTGTTCTATGAGGATCCTATTCACATGAAATATTTCTTCAAGTGGACAGCATTCCAGGCTCTTGGTAGCAAATCACCTTCCATTGTTAGCAATCGATATGCCCCCTTTCCTGCCTCAGCTTCAATCAAGTAGGGTCCTTCCCATTTTGGTGCCAACTTTCCATCAGCAGGATTGGTGGTATTTTGAAATGCTTTCCTTAGTACCATATCACCAACTTGGAATTTTCTGATCCTAACATTTTTGTTGTAAGCACCAGCTATTCTTTGTTGATAACTGGCCATCCTTATCCTAGCCAGATCCCTTATTCTTCTATAGTATCCAGGTCTTGAACCAATTCTTCGTCATTTTCCTCAGGATCACGAATACTTGTTCTAGCAGTTGGGACCACCATTTCTGTAGGGATCACTGATTCTGCCCCAAATACCAAAGAGAATGGAGTCTAGCCTGTAGCATTCTTGGGGGTTGTCCTATCAGCCCAAAGCACATAAGGTAACTCTTCTGCCCATTTCCCTTTCTTAGATCCAAGCTTCTTCTTCAAATTGTTGATGATGATCTTATTGGATGATTCTGCCTGACCATTAGCTTGTGGGTGGACTGGTGTTGATGTTATCATCTTAATCCCCCAGCTGTCACAAAAGTTAGTAGTTCTGCCCCCAATAAATTGGGAACCATTATCACATATAATCTCAGAAGGGATACCAAATCTAGTAATAATATTTCTTTTAGTGAAGGATATAACTTCCTTTTCTCTGACTTGGGCAAAGGCTTCAGCCTCTATCCACTTGGAGAAGTAATCAGTCATAGCAAGCATGAACACTTTTCCACCAGGTGCCTTAGGGAGCTTACCAACTATATCCATCCCCCATCTCATAAATGGCCAAGAGGAGGATATAGGATGCAAAAATTCAGCTGGTTAGTGAAGGATATTGCTGTTTCTCTGACAAGGATCACACTTCTTAGCATACTCCACAGCATCTTTCTTCATAGTTGGCCAGTAGTATCCTGTTCTCAGGATCCTTGAGAATAATGCCCTGCCCCCAGTATGGTTTCCACAATCTCCTTCATGGAAGTCTTTTAAAACTTCTTGGATTTCAGGATCCTCAATGCATCTTAAATATGGTCTTGCAAGAGATCGCTTATACAACATATTATTTAAAATTGTGAATTGAGATACCTTAATTTTGAAAGCCCTAGGGTTTTCTCCTGTTGGAATCTCTCCATGTTGCAAGTATTACATGATTGGGAGGATCCATGATCCTGAATGAGATTGAGTATCCTCACTAGGGATAATTGCAGAATCCTCTCCTATTTCCATAGCCATATGATCCTCGATAGCAGGAGCTAGGATATGGATAATGGGGATACTTATATCTTCCGGGATCTTCAAAGATGAACCTAAATTAGCCAATGCATCAGCTTCTATATTTTCTTCCCTTGGTACCTGTGTCAAACTAAAGAAAACAAAAGAGAGTGCCAATTCTTTGACTATCTCCAAATATTTGGTTAGCTTTTCACCTTTAACAACATAGGATCCATTAAAGTGATTAGTGATTAATAATGAATCTACATGTACCTCAAGATACCTGATCCTCATATGCTTAGCAATTTGCAAACCAGCTATCAAGGCTTCATATTCAGCCTCATTGTTAGTAGTTTGAAACTCACAAGCTATAGAGTGGGGTATTATGTCCCCCTGTGGCGATTTTAGTAGTATCCCAAGCCCTGTGCCTTTGACATTTGAGGATCCATCAGTATAGAGTATCCAAGGATCCTTGGTCTCTTCTAGCTGCTGGACTTCTAATTCAGCTTCCTCTTGCAAATCACTACTGAAATCTGCCACAAAATCAGCTAATGCCTGGGATTTAATGGCTGTCCTGGGCTCATATCTTATATCATATGCACTGAGCTTCACTGCCCACTTAGCCATCCTTCCTGACATTTCAGGTTTCCTGAGTACATTCTTAACTGGAAAATTAGTTTTAACAATAATGGCATGAGTTTCAAAATAATGTCTTAATTTAGTAGATGCCATAATTAATGCAAGGATAAGTTTTTCTAGGTGTGAATACCTGGATTCAGCATCAAGTAAACTCTTACTTACATAATACACAGGATGTTGTATACCTTCATGATCCTTAACAAGGACGGCACTTACTGCTTTTGAGGATACCGCTAGATACAAGGATAACACATCCCCTTTTTCTGGTTTCATCAAGGCCGGGGCCGAGGACAGGTAATCCTTAAGAGCTCTTAAGGCACTTTCATGCTTCTCAGTCCACTCGAATTTCTTGTTCTTCCTCAAGATATCATAGAACTCTTTACATTTCTCTGAGGATTTAGATATGAATCTGTTCAAAGCTGCAATCCTACCTGTTAGCCTCTGGACATCCTTAGCATTGGCAGGAGATTTGATGTTCACGATAGCTTTGATTTGTTCTGGACTGGCTTCAATGCCTCTCTTTGTCACCATATATCCTAAGAATTTACCTACTTTAACACCAAAGTGACATTTTGAAGGATTAAGTTTCATGTTATATTTGTCAAGGATATCGAATGCTTCCTCCAAATCCCTTCGGTGATCCTCAGCCTTTCTGGATTTCACCACCATATCGTCTATGTAAACCTCCATAGTTTGTCCAATTTGATCCTTGAACATCATATTGACTAGCCTTTGATAAGCACCTGCATTCCTTAGTCCAAATGGCATAGCAATATAACAATATATACCAGTGGGAGTCATAAAGGCTGTATCCTCTTGATCAGATGGTTCCATCTAAATTTGCTGAAATCCAGATGAAGCATCTATAAAAGTTAACAGTTCATGACCCGCCGTTGCATCCACCATGGAGTCAATGTGGGGTAATGGGAAAGGATCCTTGGGATATGCCTTATTTAAATCAGTAAAATCGACACATACCCTCCACTTTCCGTTTTTCTTTTGAACAACAACCACATTGGCCAACCATCTTGGAAACTTGACCTCTCTAATCATACCTGCTCGGAGCAATTTCTCTACCTCTTCCTGGATAATGGCGTTTCTTTCTGGTGCAAACTTCCTCCTTTTTTGATGGATTGGTTTGAATGACCTGTCAATGCCAAGTTTGTGAGTGATTATATCTTTAGATATACCTGTCATGTCTTCGTGTTTCCATGCAAAGGTAGTTTTCCTCCTTTTGAGGAAGGATATGAGGTCTTCTTTCATTTCGCCAAGGATCCCTGATCTATATAGATTTTGGATTCAGGATCACCAGGATCCATGAGGATTTCTACTACATCCTGCTCTCTTGCCTCCAAGACATCCCTTGGAGGATACTTTGATTGCTATTGAGCCATTGACTTTGAAGCTGGTTTCATTGACAAGGTATAGCAGTTCTTAGCCTCTTGCTGATCGCTATCAATCTTCACGATCCCCCAAGGACTAGGAAGCTTCACACATTGATGATAGGTGGATGGGACTGCCTCATATCATGTATCCAAGGCCTGCCAAGGATAACATTGCAACAAGATAAACAGTCAATAACACAAAATTTTTGATATTATGTAATCCTTCGACATAAATTGGGAGTTTGATGTCCCCTAGAGTATTCTTAGTCTCGCCACTGAATCCCACGAGCACAGAGGATCTTGGTATGATATCAGATTCGGGGATACCCATCTTCTTAAGAACATCAAGCTGGATAATGTTCACAGAGCTTCCTCCGTCTATAAGGATCCTGCGGACAAAATGGTTAGAAATAAAAAGAGTGATAAGCAAACCATCATGATGAGGATCCTGAATGTCAACACGATCATCCTCATCAAAAGTTATGACTTTCCCTTCAGAGACACTGGATGTTCGGATGGGTCTGTCTCCATTATCCATCTTGGTTTCCTTTGCATGCCTTTTAGCTGCTGAGAAGGATGTTCCACAGATGTCTGATCCTCCAGAAATAAAGTTTATAACTTGTGCATCTGCTGGAGGGGCTGGAGCTTTCTCTGGGATCCTTTCAGGATCCTGAGTCCTTGACTTCTTTCTCCCCAACAATTCTTTCAAGTGCCCCTTGCTCAACAGGTATCCAATTTCTTTTCTTAGTGTAATGCATTCTTCCGTGAGATGCCCAAAATCTTCATGGTATGTGTTTTGGTCAAAAATCACACAAGGATAATGTAACCAAACTTTATGTAAACGGGGTATGATGCTTGGTTAATTATGAAAGTAAAGGATCACTTCTGCGATAAAGATGCAAAGACACAATGATTTATACGAGGAAAAAGCCCTTGATCAATGTATGATCTCCGGCATAAAAAACCTCGGGTGATGGCAACTACCGATCACCAACTTCAATATAAGAAAAATATGATTACAACTTCGGATAGTAATGAGCTGAGTACAAGGATCACTATTGTTTCGAGTGTCTAAGTGTGTGAGAGTTGTGGTGTATGTCGTCGTGTGTTCTTCCAAATGAGGAAGAGTGGTATTTATACAAGTGTAGGTGACCTATTTTAGGTAAAATGACTAATAATCAGCTCATTACCCCTTTAGAAATAAAAGATAATCTAGCCTAAATTGCCGCCCTTAAATCAAGCTAAGTTTCCATATCCTGTGCAACGTCTATCTCCGATTAAGCTCATGCCATAATTGTGAAGACGCGTCCCTTGATTATGATGCTAAGAGCGTATCCTGCTAGATGTTCCTGCAAAATAACATTGTTTCAAACGAAGGTAACTGTTAGCATGAGGATCCTTTGATGGTCCATGATCCTGATCCTGAAGTCCTGCTGAGGATCACTGTCTGCCAAAGAAATAAGGATCACTGGTTAGGATCACGTATAAGGATCACGTATGATAAAAATCCAGCCCTAACAATTGCCCCCAAAATATAAGGAGTTTATTGTAAATTGACGAGTTGTATTTTGATCTTATCTCCAACGGGCAACTCCGAATAACTAGCCGTTAATATCGAACTAGCCGTTGCGATCATTACGTCATAGATGTGACAATCCCTGCAAATCATGATTATAAATAGGAGATAGGGTTGGGATCACTCTGCATTTAAATTCGAGATATCTTCCCTTTATAATCGCTACCGAAGATCGATCAGGTATTCTCTTTTCTTCCCTTTTCATTCTTCCTTCTCTTACTCTGTTTTTCTGCTGTGAGAATGTTGCTCCGAAACTCTCCCCATAAGGATCACGAGAAGAGCAGTCCCCTGAAAAGCCAAGGGATCATTAAGGATTCTCCTATGGAGAGATGTTGCTTTACCGATGCTCATGTAGATAGGATTCGTCATTGCTTCCCGGCGGATGCTGTTTTCAAATCCTTCACATCCACTGCTTTGAGTGACTTTGTTTCAGACACCTGGGTGATTTTTCCTGCAACTCCATTTACCATAGGATATTCGTATCCTTTTCCGGCCTTCACCCAATCTTTCTTTTCTCTGACCGGCATATCTTATATCCAAGCTATGCCGATGATTTGGAGGGTCTTGTATACCTTCGAGAGGATCATCGAGCAGGAGGGGATTGTTTTGGTCAAAAATCACACAAGGATAATGTAACCAAACTTTATGTAAACGGGGTATGATGCTTGGTTAGCTATGAAAGTAAAGGATCACTTCTGTGATAAAGATACAAAGACACAATGATTTATATGAGGAAAAAGCCCTTGATCAATGTATGATCTCCGGCATAAAAAACCTCGGGTGATGGCAACTACCGATCACCAACTTCAATATAATAAAAATGTAGTTACAACTTCGGATGATAATGAGCTGAGTACAAGGATCACTGAGTGTCTAAGTGTTTGAGAGTTGTGTCGTATGTTGTGTGTGTTCTTCCGAATGAGGAAGACGGGTACTTATACATGTGTGGGTGACTTATTTTAGGTAAAATGACTAAATATCAGCTCATTACCCCTTTAGAAATAAAGATAATCTAGCCTAAATTGCTGCCCATTAATCAAGCTAAGTTTCCATATCCGGTACAACGTCTATCTCCAATTTAGCTCTTGCCATATTTGTGAAAACGCGTCCCTGGATCATGATGTGTAGGGCATATCCTGCTAGGTATTCCTGCAAAACAATTTTGTAATAAGTGGAAGTGACCGTTAGTGTAAGGATCACCATATCGTCCCATGATCCTGATCCTGAAGTCTGGCTGAGGATCACTATCTGCCAAAGAAACAAGGATCACTTGTCAGGATCACGTATAAGGATCATTTATAGTAAAATCCAGCCCCAACAATTGCCCCCAAAATATAAGGAGTTAAATGTAAATAGATGAGTTATATTTTTGCTTTGAGCTTATCTCTAACGGACGATTCCGATTTACTAGCCGTTGCACATGGACTAGCCGTTATGATATTTACGTCACTGATGTGACAATCCCTGCGAATCATCATTATAAATAGGAGATAGGGTTAGGATCATTTTGTATTTAAATTCGAAGTATCTCCCTTTATAATCGTCACCGAAGGCTTGATCAGGTATCATCTTCTTCTTTCTCTTCTTTGCTCTGTTCTTTCGTGCTTTTACTCTGTTTTTTGTTCAAAATATGCTGCTCCGTAATTCTCCGCACAAGAGTCCCAAGAAGGAGAGTCCCTTAAAGAGCCAGGGAATTATCAAGGATTCTCCCGTGGAGAGATGCTGCTTTACTGATGTCCACATAGACAAGATTCGCCATTGTTTCCCAGCGAGTGTTGTTTTCAAACCCTTTGATCCTACTGCTTTGAGCGATCTTGTCTCAGATGTCTGGGTGGCTTTTCCTGCTACTCCCTTCCTCATTGGGTATTCATATCCTTTTCCGATGTTCACCCAATCTTTCTTTTCTCTTACCGGCATCTCATATATCCAAGCTATGCCGATGATCTGGAGGGTTCTATATACCTTCGAGAGGATCATCGAGCAAGAAGGGATTGATCTGGGGATGGCAGAGCTGGCCGAGCTCTATGATCTTACTACGTTTGGTTCCCACCGGTATCTGCTGAAACGGAAAGCTGGGGAGGATCACCCTATTTTCAAAGTGACCAAGAATGATGCCAACTGGAAACGTCGATTTTTCTTTGTTAAGAGGGATTCCATCCCGGATGGGAAGGATCTGCCCAAGGAATGGGCCACTCATGGTAGGATAGAGGATCTTCGAAGGATCACTATCAGTTCTGTCTCATATGATGAGGATCACTGATGTCTTTTCTTTTTTTGTCTTTTTATGCAGCTATCTCCGTTGCTCACTTAAGGTTGACCCCTGCTGCCAAAGAGAGAGTGTTAGCTTTCAAGAAGCTTGATCCTGAAATTCGAAGCTTCCAGATTATTATCCAAGATTCTCAAGAGATATCCTCTGCGTCTGCCACAATGTCAAGTAAGTATCCTCATAAAAAATAAGTTTTATGTGAAAGTATTTAATTTAACAAGGGAACTTATCTTGTTTTTTGAATTGTGTAGGTGCCGGAAAATCTGCCAGGTCTGTTAAATCTGCCTCCATGTTTGGGATAAGTGACCTTGCCAATGTCACGTCTTCTAAGAAGAAGAAGGCTCCTGCTGCCAGCCCTTCAGTCTCAGCTCCCAAAGCGTCTATCCGGGACAAGGGAAAAAAGAGGAAAACCTCTGAAGATCTCCAAGGATTTCCCCTCCTCCGTCAGCAATTCCTTGATTATGTGAATGAGGTAAGGATCACCGCCCCTGTTGGTCATCCGTTTTGAATATCCTGTTTGTATGTCCTGTTTCTTTCGAGGATCATCCGGTTCTGTACTTACCTTATTCCCTTCTTTGCAGAAACTTGCCGAGATCGAGACATATCTAGGCCATGTTGAGGATCAAGAGAGCCAGATTGCCGATTTTCAACAAATGGGCGTGCTCAAGGATCTCAAGATAGCAGATCTTGAGAAGGAACTCCGGGCCATGAAGACTGAGGCTGCTCAAAGGTTGATTGATATGGATAATGAGAAGCAGGAGATCACCCAAGATGCCAAGGTCTCAGCGGCGATTGCTATGTACAAGATCCAACTTCAAATGGCTGAGGAGGCTCAGGATCCCACCTTTGACAAAAGCTCATGGGATGTTGAAGGTTGGAAGGCAAGGCTGGCGGACTTGGATGATGAGGAAGATGCTGAGGATGTCCCAAGGCTGGAGGGAGGTGATGCTGGCAAGGATCAAGGTGAAGATGCTGGTGGAGATGGAGCAGCGGAGAAGTAAGCTGCATGATTGGGCGATGATGGATATTGTTGACTAGGCCGGAGCCCAATTTTTTAGGTTTTTTGGTAGTGGTTTGTGGTTGATGGTTTGTGAACAATTATGGTCTGTAATCTCTGAACAATAGTTTCTTAGGGTTAAGGATCCTGGATCCTTTGAACAATAGGTAGGATTACACATGGTGGAGGGATCCTCTGTTCGGGGGATGAAGCCGTTGTGATCCTGCCGCCTTTTAATTTCCCTGCAATACTTTTGAACCTATTATCATGGACACCCTTTACCTACCCCAGCGGACGGGCCACGTATTGCTGGTAGATGCTTTGGGTAGGTAATTTTGACAACTTTTTGAAAGGGTTAAAGATCCTTTTGTTTAATAAATAAAATCTTAGACTTTTGTCGCTTATCTTGTGTTGTTATCCTTCAATAATCCTCTTATTTCTCAATAGCTATATTTGTTAAAATGACAAGAGTTGACAAAGTGTTAAATAATCTTAGGATATGATCCTGGATCAAATATCCTTATATTGAAAATTCTTAAAGCGTTTTAGTTCAAGGATCATAGGTTCGGTTGTCAAAGTATAAGGGTTGGTTAAGATAAAGAGTATAGTCAAAAATAGTCAAGGATCATACCTGAGGATCCACGTAAGGATCCTAACCTTCAATCAAGACAACATAGATAAGACTTTGATAATTAATAAGGATTAAAGATCCTTATATGTTTAGACTTCCAAAACCTGAAAAGTGAGATGTAACTTGGGACTAAGCCAATGTAAAAGATAAATGAGTAACTGGGGACATGCCCAAAGTATAACTGAGGATGATTCCAGAGGATCACTGGGGACAAGCCCAAAAAGATAACTGGGGATGATCCCGGAGGATCACTGGGGACAAGCCCATAGGATAACTGGGGACAAGCCCAAAGGATCGTATGTAAACTGGAGTATGGCCCTTTCTGGCAACTATCCAAACTTAGTGACATGAAAATGTCAAAACCTTAGCTAACGTGAAAACGTTAGAAACCTTAGGAACGGATGTATGGTGCGTCCACCATTATACGTAGGATCCTGGGTATAGCCAGTACGATGAGGTCGCCAGCCCCGGAAGTGGGTACTGATCCCAAAGACGTGAACTATATCAGGATCATCGTGCGCTACTGGCGAAAACTGGGGATAACCCCAAGGATAACTGGGGTTGGACCCAAAGACTTGTGGTGCTTTCGAGGATCTTGACGAGATGCGGAGGATACCTGGACTATCATAACTCAAACGGTTCGTGAGAAGAGGATAAAGGATTCGTGATCCTTATCCTTAGGTAAAAAATAGGAAAATATAATAGTTTCTAGGATAAGCATATTACCAGAATGAGGATCATCGATGGCACCGGGATCCTTCAAGGATACTCCAACGTGAGGATCACGTGCATGAAGGATCATGTTCACATGAAATATTTCTTTAGGTGAACAGCATTCCATGCTCTTGGCAACAAGTTCCCTTCCATGGTTAGCAACCTGTATGCCCCCTTTCCTGCTTCAGCTTCAATCAAGTAGGGACCTTCCCATTTTGGTGCTAGCTTCCCGTCAGCAGGATTGATGGTATTTTGAAATGCTTTTCTCAACACCATATCTCCGACTTGGAACTTCCTTATCCTGACATTCTTGTTGTAGGCACCAGCCATCCTTTGTTGGTAGCTTGCCATCCTTATCCTAGCTAGATCCCTGTTTTCCTCAATAGTATCCAAATCCTGAGCTAGGATTGTAGCATTTTCTTCAGGATCACGAGCACTTGTTCTAGCAGTTGGGATCACCATCTCTGTTGGGAGCACTGCTTCTGCCCCAAATACTAAAGAGAAGGGTGTTTGACCGGTGGCATTCTTGGGAGTTGTCCTATCAGCCCATAGGACATAAGGTAATTCTTCTGTCCATTTCCCTTTCTTGGATCCTAGCTTCTTCTTCAGATTGTTGATGATGATCTTGTTGGATGATTCTGCTTGACCATTGGCTTGTGGGTGAACTGGTGTTGATGTGATCATCTTGATTCCCCAACTGTCACAAAAGTTAGTGGTTCTGCTTCCAATGAATTGGGAGCCATTATCACATACAATTTCAGAGGGAATGCCAAATCTAGTTATAATGTTTCTTTTAATGAAGGATATGACTTCCTTTTCTCTGACTTGAGCGAAGGCTTCAGCTTCTATCCACTTGGAAAAATAGTCAGTCATGGCAAGCATAAATACTTTTCCACCAGGTGCTTTAGGGAGCTTGCCAACTATATCCATTCCCCATCTCATGAATGGCCAAGAGGATGGTATGGGGTGTAGTAATTCAGCTGGTTGGTGAAGGATATTGCTATGTCTTTGGCAAGGATCACATTTCTTAGCATACTCTACAGCATCCCTTTTCATGGTTGGCCAGTAGTATCCTGTTCTAAGGATCCTTGAGAATAATGCCCTGCCCCCAGTGTGGTTTCCACAATCTCCTTCATGGAAGTCTCTCAATACTTCTTCGATTTCAGGATCTTCAATACATCTTAAATATGGTCCTGCAAGGGATCGTTTATATAGCATATTATTTAGGATTGTAAATTGAGATACCTTGATCCTGAAAGCTCTAGGATTTTCTCCCATTGGGATCTCTCCGTTTTGCAAGTATTTCATGATTGGTGGGATCCATGATCCTGAATAAGATCGAGCTTCTTCACTAGGGATTACTGCAGTATCCTCTTCTATTTCCATGGCTACTTGGTTTTCAATAGCAGGAGCCAGGATATGGATGATAGGGATACTTATATCTTCTGGAATTTTTAAGGATGATCCTAGGTTGGCCAATGCATCAGCTTCCGTGTTATCCTCCCTTGGTACCTGTGTTAAGCTAAAAGAAACAAAAGAGAGTGCCAATTCTTTGACTATTTCTAAATATTTGGTTAGTTTTTCACCTTTAACAGCATAGGATCCATTAAAGTGATTGGTGATCAATAATGAATCTACATATACTTCGAGATATCTTACCCCCATATCCTTAGCAATCTGTAAGCCAGCAATTAAGGCTTCATATTCAGCCTCATTGTTAGTTGCTTGGAACTCACAGGCTATGGAGTGGGGTATTATGTCCCCCTGTGGCGATTTTAGTAGGATCCCTAGCCCTGTGCCTTTGATATTTGAGGATCCGTCAGTGTGTAGGATCCAAGGATCCTTGGTCTCATCCAGCTGTTGGACCTCCAATTCTGCCTCCTTTTGTAGATCACTACTGAAATCAGCCACAAAGTCAGCTAATGCTTGAGATTTAATGGCTGTTCTTGGTTCGTATCTTATATCATGGGCACTAAGCTTTACTGCCCACTTAGCCATTCTCCCTGACATATCTGGTTTCCTGAGGACATTCTTAATTGGAAAATTAGTTTTAACAATAATAGTATGGGTTTCAAAATAATGCCTTAACTTAGTGGATGCCATGATCAATGCAAGAATAAGTTTTTCGAGGTGTGAGTACCTGGATTCGGCATCAAGCAAACTTTTACTTACATAGTAGATAGGATATTGTGTACCTTCATGATCCTTAACAAGGACAGCACTTACAGCGGTTGAGGATACCGCTAGATATAAGGATAACACATCTCCTTTTTCCGGTTTTGCTAATGCTGGTGCTGAGGACATATACTCTTTTAGGGCTTGTAAAGCATTCTCATGCTTCTCAGTCCATTCAAACTTCTTATTCTTCCTTAGGATATCGTAGAATTCTTTGCACTTTTCTGAGGATTTCGATATGAACCTGTTCAAAGCTGCTATCCTGCCTGTTAGTCTTTGAACATCCTTGGCATTGGCAGGAGATTTGATATTTATTAATGCTTTGATTTGTTCCGGGCTTGCTTCAATGCCCCTCTGGGTTACCATGTATCCTAAGAACTTTCCTGCCTTAACACCAAAATGGCATTTTGAAGGATTAAGTTTCATGTTGTAACTATCAAGGATATCGAATGCTTCTTCCAAGTCCCTTAGGTGATCCTCAGCTTTCTTTGACTTGACCACCATATCATCTATGTACACCTCCATAGTTTTTCCAATTTGATCTTTGAACATCATATTTACCAGCCTTTGATATGTTGCACCTGCATTTCTTAGTCCAAAAGGCATGGCAATATAACAATATAAACCGGTTGGGGTCATAAAGGCTGTATCCTCTTGGTCAGATGGTTCCATCTGGATTTGTTGGAATCCAGATGATGCATCCATAAAAGTTAACAGTTCATGCCCCGCTGTTGCATCCACCATGGAGTCAATGTGGGGTAATGGGAAAGGATCCTTGGGACATGCCTTATTCAAATCAGTGAAATCGACACATACCCTCCACTTTCCGTTTTTCTTTTGGACAACAACCACATTGGCTAACCATTTAGGATACTTTACCTCTCTGATCATACCTGCTCGAAGTAGTCTCTCTACTTCTTCTTGGATAATGGCATTCCTTTCCGGTGCAAACTTCCTTCTTTTTTGATGGATTGGTTTGATAGACCTGTCAATGCCAAGTTTGTGAGTAATAACATCTTTAGATATACCTGTCATATCTTCATGTTTCCAAGCAAAGGTAGATTATCTTCTTTTGAGGAAGGATATCATGTCTTCTTTCATGTTGCCAAGGATCCCTGATCCGATATAGATTTTTGATTCTGGATCACTAGGATCCAAGAGGATTTCATCTACATCCTGTTCCCTTGCCTCCAAGACGTTCCTCGGAGGATACTGTAATTGCTATTGCTCCCTTGGCTTCGAGGTTGGCTTCATGGATGAGGTATAGCAATCCTTAGCTTCTTGCTGGTCACTGTCGATCTTGATTATCCCCCATGGGCTAGGGAGCTTCACACATTGATGGTAGGTAGATGGAACTGCTTTCATGTCATGTATCCAAGGCCTGCCAAGGATAACGTTGCAACAAGATAAACAGTCAATAACACAAAATTTTTGGTAATTATGTAATCCTTCCACGTAGATTGGGAGTTTGATGTCCCCCAGAGTTTTCTTCGTTTCTCCACTGAATCCTACAAGCACGGAGGATCTTGGTGTGATGTCTGATTCTGGGATTCCCATCTTCTTCAAGACATCAAGCTGGATTATGTTCACTGAGCTCCCTCCATCGATAAGGATCCTGCGGACAAAATGGTTAGAAATAAAGAGAGTGATAACTAAACTATCATGATGAGGATCCTGGATGTTAATGCGATCATCCTCATCAAATGTTATCATCTTTCCTTCTGAGACGCTTGAGGTTCTAATAGGCCTTTCTCCATTATCCATTTTTGATTCTTTTGCATGTCTTTTGGCCGCTGAGAAGGATGTTCCACAAATGTCTGATCCTCCGGATATGAAGTTAATCACTTGTGCGTTTGCCGGAGGTGCTGGAGCCTTTTCAGGGATCCTTTCAGGATCCTGGGTCCTTTGCTTTTTTCTTCCCAACAATTCCTTTAGATGCCCCTTGCTTAGCAGGTATCCAATTTCTTTTCTTAAGGCTATGCAATCTTCAGTTAGATGCCCGAAATCCTCATGGTATGCACACCATTTGGACTTGTCTTTAGTCCCGGATGGTTTATCATTCTTCCTGGGCCACCTAGCCTTTTCACCTAGATTCTGCATTGCAAGGATTAGTTCATGATTATCAACGGAAAAACAATATTCTGAGATTGGAGGATATTCTTCATCATCCTCTTCTTGGTCGACAGCATGCACATTCTTGTTCTCGTTTCTATGGTAGGATTTGAATTTGTTGTTTTTGAAGGAGGATCCTTGCTTATCTTGTTTTGAGGATCCTACTTGTCTCTCCTGGATCCTCTTGTCATCCTCTAGCCGGATAAACCTGAGTGCTCGAGTTCTTACTTCATCTAAATTCCTGCAAGGTGTCATAACAAGATCATCATAGAATAATGAATCCTTAAGAAGTCCCATTTTGAAGGCTTCAACAGCCGTAGCCATATCCAAGTTGGGAATATCCAAGGATTCTTTACTAAATTTAGTTATATAATCCCTTAATGATTCATTATTATTTTGAGTTATCCTGTACAAATCACTGGTTAATTTTTCAAATTTTCTACTACAAGAGAATTGGTTATTGAATAAATTAACTAAATTAGCAAATGAAGTAATAGAGTAAGGGGGAAGACTTAGCAGCCATTTAAGGGCTGATCCAGTAAGAGTAGATCCAAATCCTTTACATAGGCATGCTTCCTTCAATTTTTCTGGGATAGGATTGATCTCCATCCTTTCCCTGTATTGTGCTATATGCTCCTCTGGATCCGTTGTGCCGTCATACAACTTCATGGTAGGGATATGGAACCTTTTGGGTACCTCTGCATCACAGATTGGTGGTGCAAAGCGAGATACCTTGTGGCTCCCATCTGCAATCTCTGGGATAGGCTTGACTACCCCTGGAACACTTGAGATCATGTCCTTTAGTTTCTGTAGTTCCCTGGCCATAACATGATTGGTACCTGTATCCTGCATGAATCCAATGTTAGTAGTAGGATAATTATTTAAAGTGTTACCTCCCATTGGGTTCAAGTTAGGGAATCCATATTGCTGGGATTCTGGAACAACGGAGGGACCAGTGGAAGCAATGGTCTGCATTGGAATGAAGTCCCCTTGATGGACATCTAGACTCCCTGTTTGCAAACTTTTTAGGGATCCTGGCATCTGTAAGGATCCTGGTATCTGGGATGATCCTGGAACGAAGGAGGATCCTTGAACCTGGGATGATCCTGGAATTAAGGAGGATCCTTGGCCCTGGATTGATCCTGGGATAAAGTAGGATCCTTGAAACTGCTGTGCCCCCGGATAGGCTCCCGGATTCATGAAGGATCCCATATACTGAGGATAGGATCCTGCTGGCTGAAAATACGAGCCCGATGTCTGAGTCATTGCTGCTGACTTGAGATGTAATCCTCTCGTCTCCCCTGTGATCTGTACGTCTGGGATCCCTGATGGCTGAGAGGTGACCATTGGAGTCTCAAAACTCAAGGATTTTGGCATCAGTGGGGAATGATCCTCTGCCGCTTTCTTTTGTCTTTTGAGATCTCCAATCTCCCTGAGGATCCTGTCATTAGTTTCATCCTGCCGCTGCATACGATCCTTCATCTGCAAAATTAAAGCAAACACATCACTAGTACTGGGAGTAGAAGAATTCATAGCAGAAGAAGATGGAGGTTTAGAGAAAGAAGGGGTTGGTCTCTTCTCAGCATTTCTCTGGGATCCTGCCGGTGGAGGAGGTAGAGTGGTTTGTGCTGAGGTGACTGCAGACATCGCCGTGGAGGTGTTCTTCAATGATGAAGCCATGTAACTCTTTGAAATGATTTCGAACAAAAGATTTTCTTTATGAATGAAGCACCAATTGCCCCACGGTGGGCGCCAAACTGTTTTGGTCAAAAATCACACAAGGATAATGTAACCAAACTTTATGTAAACGGGGTATGATGCTTGGTTAGCTATGAAAGTAAAGGATCACTTCTGTGATAAAGATACAAAGACACAATGATTTATACGAGGAAAAAGCCCTTGATCAATGTATGATCTCCGGCATAAAAAACCTCGGGTGATGGCAACTACCGATCACCAACTTCAATATAATAAAAATGTAGTTACAACTTCGGATGATAATGAGCTGAGTACAAGGATCACTGAGTGTCTAAGTGTTTGAGAGTTGTGTCGTATGTTGTGTGTGTTCTTCCGAATGAGGAAGACGGGTACTTATACATGTGTGGGTGACTTATTTTAGGTAAAATGACTAAATATCAGCTCATTACCCCTTTAGAAATAAAGATAATCTAGCCTAAATTGCTGCCCATTAATCAAGCTAAGTTTCCATATCCGGTACAACGTCTATCTCCAATTTAGCTCTTGCCATATTTGTGAAAACGCGTCCCTGGATCATGATGTGTAGGGCATATCCTGCTAGGTATTCCTGCAAAACAATTTTGTAATAAGTGGAAGTGACCGTTAGTGTAAGGATCACCATATCGTCCCATGATCCTGATCCTGAAGTCTGGCTGAGGATCACTATCTGCCAAAGAAACAAGGATCACTTGTCAGGATCACGTATAAGGATCATTTATAGTAAAATCCAGCCCCAACAGGGAT